>NC_056745.1:1133123781-1133141281 GCF_019279795.1 Protopterus annectens
AAGCCTTGGACCTATCTGGGTGTCCTTTGGAGTCCTGCTGTAGAGAAACAAATAATATGTGAAACTATGCTTTACATTTAAAAAGTAGAACAAGGTACTATAAGAAAAGAGTCTAGTATGTTTGACAACACTGTAACTGCATTTCATTGTAAAATTATTTAAATACAATAGTTGGGTTAGATGATGAACATAGGCGAGGCTTTCAGATTTAAGAAAGGTTCTGATATATTAATGTTAAAGCATTAGCATTTCATTATGTTAAACTTTCCTGATTAACAGTCTAATCTCAGAAAATGTCACCTTCAGTAAAAGTTACCAGTTTTCTGACTCCATGATTGATGAGCTGTATTTCAGGGCTAGCTGCTGCAGATTTTACATTTCACTGGTTGGACTGGTGATTCCACCAGACAAATAGTCATAAGTAATACTCATATCCATTATAAATGTACCATAAATCAGTAGGATTCTTCTGTGCATCATTAAAAATGTTCTAATAATGGTATTTTTCATAAAACCCATTTTCATATTGCTGGAGTGTGGGTGTTTTGCAGTTGTTGTGTCTGTAAAAAGTGTATTTTTATCAACAAAAGAAACTGACTACTTAAAGATGCAGTATTAGTATTTTCATCCAATGATGCTACATGCAAAGCACTGTATGTATATTAATATATAAATATATGTATATAAGTATATACTTGTACACTTGTCTCTGAAAGCAACAGCCAAACATGGCCACAGGTGCTGTTTGTATGTTCTAACTGCAACAAACATCTAATGCTGTAACTGTAATATGAGAAATATGCAGTATGTGCTCTGTGAGTCTAGATTAAGACATGAAAATATAGATTTAGTTAAAAACATGAAACCTCTGGGCACTTAAAACTATTCACTGTGTTGTGAAGATGCCAACAGCAAGGTGTGTTAAATTATCTTTGACCTTGACCAGTTGTTTGGATGAATTTTACCAGGATAATGGAATTAGCCTGTTCTAGCAACACTAAAATCACTACTCAGCAAAGAAAACAACATTCTATGAAGGAAAGAGAGAAAGCTACAAGCCAGTAGAACAGCATTTACATGGATGGCATTGTTCCAGAGATCAAACCACATGAATGATTCATTTTAACAAAGGTTGCTGCATCTTTCTATGGAAACTGGCAAATGTTCTTATCAGTAATATGTCCAGTTTAAAAAAAAAATAAAAAAATTGATCATGAAACTGTGGATTGTGGAATGTGAACTGTTACAATACTAATAAATAAACCTATGTTGGTGTGTTGTATTCAGTTGAAGAAGTCAGTTTTTATTTGCCAATAAAATAATTGTTTCCTTTCTTAAAAAGCACACATAGTTGTTATATAAGCTGGTTCACTTATTCGTTATTAATAGATAAGTGGCATGTGGGGGGATTATGGCTCTATGAAGCATTTTAATTAAAATAAAACAGCTATTTTAGCTATAATGTATTTTTTGTTCAACGGATAACTTGAAAAAAGAGGTGACTAACAAGTACATATAACTTTTCAAAAAATACACATACAATGTATATATATATATATATATATATATATATATGTGTGTGTGTGTGTGTGTGTGTGTGTGTGTGTGTGTGTGTGTGTCTGTCTGTGTACAGAATGATAAGGCACTTAATAAGGCAGTAGTCTTATTCTGCCATTTTGTCATTACACAAATGTATAATATAAAATATATATATATATATATATATATATATATATATATATATATATATATATTTATAGATTCACTTTATATCCTCGAAATACTGAAATATCGAAATTCAGTATTTTGAATCTCTAAAGTTGAATTTTTGAAAACACGAAAACTCATCACCGCGAAATTCAAAATCTCGCACACCGGAGATTTTAAATTTCACGCTTCTACTGCAAACACACACACACACACACCATCCTCCCCACACACAAACACAAGCTCTCTACTACATAAAAGCAGGGGAGCAAGCCCTCCTGTGCCCCTCACACCCCCCTACTTAAATATTCCCACTCCGAGGTCGCACTACACACAAACACACACAAAACACCACCACACAAGCTATATTCTCCTTGCACACACACATCACAGCAAGAAAACACACTGACACACATCATAGCCCCTACACAAAACCCTTAACACGCACACACTTACCTGAATCCATAACCACAGCGAAACCTCAGAAGCACGAAATTCAAAACTGCCGGTATTCGAGGTTTTGAATGTTGTGCTTCTGAGCTTTCGCTGTTCTCAGGATTCTACTTTATGGGCTCAAAATACTGAATTTCGATATTTCAGTATTTTGAGCTTCTAAAGTGAATATATATATACATACATACATACATACACCAGCCATATATATGGCTACATTATATTTGGTCATGATGTGCAATTATTGGTAAATTTCATTGGGGGTTGCAATGGTCAAATTATACTTCAGCTGAACTTATGATTTCAGGAGATACCCTCTTTCTCTGCAGTTGTGCAGCCATGGCTATGGAATATTTAATTTCTGGGGGTGTTGGGGCAAAGCCCCTCCCAAGACAAAAGAGATTTCTTTTTTTTATGCAATCACAAATGGAAGTCATTCGTTTATACTTGGAATTACTTTAGGTAGTTTTTTTTTTTTTTTTTTTTTGCTAAATACTTGTCATCACCAATAAACTTTGTAGATGAATTGTCTGTCAAATCAAAGTTCATTGGTGATGTGAGGAAATGTAATGTATATATATATATATATATATATATATATAGAAAGAGAGAGAGAGAGAAAGAGAGAGTAGTTAGATTAGGAAGAAATGTCCAAATACCAAAAAGATTATTCAGCAGGTATGTGTAAGAACTCACAGATTCCATTTGGAGACAGATTCCTATTAATCTAACTTGTTTCAGGAGTTGATCATTAGTCAAATATGTAGGGTGTGCATGTTTGTACACAACAAACATATCAACAAGTATAGTAGCTTTAAAGAAGTAACAAGGTAGAAGCCAACATGCTTAAACGAGGTCCTGTGAGTATAAGGTATTCCTAACTAGTAGCCAGGGAAGTAGTTCTGTTGTTTTCAGATGGGAAAAGGAAAAATGTATAGAGAAAATGTATGGCTAATAATGGATTTTAAGAAGGTAATTGATCTATTCTAGTCATTGGTGTGTGTGTGTGTGTGTGTGTGTGTGTGTGTGTGTGTGTGTGTGTGTGTGTGTGTGTGTGTGTGTGTGTGTGTGTGTGTGTGTGTGAGACAGAGAGACAGAGACAGAGAGAGAGAAAGAGAGAAGATTGTTCTGAGATAAAACAAAAAAATAATGATGTTAGTTATTTTATCTCATACTTGACTCAGCTCAGTTCTGCTTCAGATAGAAAGGAGAAACACTTTTTCTACCTGAAATGCTAAATTTTTTTTATTAATCAGTTCAGGAGATAAGAAAGGTTAAAGAGAAAAAGATCAATCCCAGAAAATATGCTCCTTGCAGCCTTTATGTTTAGGCATCACCGACCTAGTATCAAAGAGGAACATCTTGGCAATTTTTCTAGAGGTATGGATTGGATATAGGTCCCTTAACTGGCAACACATTCCTTAATGTCCAGTCAGTCAAGACTAGATGACTGAGCAGAAACTTACTGACTTTTGCATTACCATAGACAAAGTTCTCTATGCTACAGAAAAGCCACCCCCCCATGCGTGCGCACACACACACACACACACACACACACACACACACACACACACACACACACACACACACCATGCAGGAGGAGACCACTGCACCCATTTGTAATATAACTTACCTTTAGACAGCAAACCTTCAGTGGAAGTTACAGTCAAAAATCAAAGATCTACTTGGGGGGACGTGCTGTAACAGTAATTAACGACACCTGCATTTTAGTTAGCATAATAATAGCTTATTATTGAAAACACAGTGGTACATTTACTGGGAAGTATCAGTGTGGATAGTATACCAATTAGATGATTATAAAGGTTGGTAAGAAACTCCCACATATATTCCAGTTTCTTCCACATTCTCTTCAGTTCTTCTTCCCCTTTTGGGTGTCACTCCTTTCCCATTATGTCAGAGCAAACATATTGCCTCTAATTAGCTATTTTCTCTCAGATTTTACAGTTTCCCTTTAAAAATGTTACTTTTCACGTCTTCTGTTATTGTAGCATAACCTTCATCATTGTCTCTACAGGTTTCGTAGACAGTGGCTAAATCAGTTGATAAATGCACTTGTGGAAGGCAAATAACCCTGAACTGCTTTTATTTTCAGTATCTTTTTGCCTAGGCCTTGAATACAGTATGGAAGAATGCAAACATTTTAATAAATTTAAATGCGCTACAAAGCTAAGGAAATATAAACCTTTAAACTCTTTTCTGAGTGAAAAAAATAGATTTCACATTCCCTAGTAAAGAAATAAAAAAATGGCAGACTCAGCTTAATGGTGACTACAACAATAGACTTATCCTAATAAGGTTACTTGTTTAAGTCTCTTGCCAGTACTGTTTTTCCCCTGGTCGCTGCTTCTTGCACACTTCTTGGACCGCTCCTTATTCTTCTCCACCTTTCGGTCTTCTACAGATACTCTTTAGTCTTCAGATCCCAATTCTTCTGTGCTCCCATCTCTGATTATTTTTCTCTAGCTTGCTCTCCTGCAGTACTCTATCCTGTTGGCCTTAACTAGTTTCCTCACTCAGTCTTGATACCTCCATCAATACTGCCCTTTTCAGATTCTTCTCTGTGCCTTTCTCCACCCCCTCCTGCCTCTCCTACCTCCTCAGTGGACAAACTTAGTATCACTGATTGTCTTACTTTTTGGACTTTTGAGGTCGCTGCAAGTGTAGCCCTGCTCCGTTCACCCTCGCTACACTCGGGCTCACTTCGCTCCCCTACCCTACCCCCATTCCCACCCACTCCCACTTAAATTACTTTTATTCTTGGCAATCCCTCCCCTTCCTGTCCATTTCAACCACTCACACTCCACTTCCTACCAGCAACCACTCCACCCACACACCATCACTATCTACTACATCACTTATTTTTCTCATACCAGCTCATCCACACATCACACTCCTTTACTCTCCAAGCAACTTTTATACTTAATCTTACCAGTTCTAACACTGCTCTCTACTCTAACCTCCTATCACACCAATCTTTTCCAGCCTTTTATATACTCTCCTACCATATGTATCCCCAAAATTCCCCATCCATCTTACACCTTCATAATCTCCCTATCTCTCTTCAACTTTTCCTATAACTGCTTTCATAAGCTGACTATATTACATAACTACCCTCTCTCCTGTAAATTCAAACCAAACTATATTACCATCTCTTAGCACTCACTTTATGTCTTTTCCTAGTAACATACTTTTTGCTGGTGGCATTCACCCCAATCCTGGCCCCACTTCCACTATCCATAACCTTACACCCCACAAGCCTTCCTCTACCTCCCCATCACCCCATCTGTCTCAACCTCCTCATCCTCCCTCCCACCAACATTCACTGCACAAACAACTCTCTATCTATTCCCTAAATATGCAAAGCCTCACTAACAAAATCACTGAGCTCCATATTTGGATTGCCCATACCACCCCTCATATCCTTGCCTTATCTGAAACTTGGCTAAAACCCCACTTAACAAAAAAATACTCCCGTCCAGCTATAATATCTGCCACTCAGATAGAATCTCTAAAAAGGGTGGTGGCATTGCCATCCTCTATGCTGATAGCCTAAACCTCTTACCTATTACCATCCCTATTCCAGACTTCCACCCAGCTATGTGATTTTAACTGGTGTTTAAGGGAATTTTAACCTACCAAGTCCTTTTAATCATTTAATTTATTTACAGGGAGGGGTATAAAAAGGTTGAGTTAGTAACTTTCATTGTTTTGAGGAAGTTCAACAGCAATTGGATGAAAGCGCTTAACCTGTGGATTGTGAATTGTGAATAAAGAAGTGTGTAACAATCTTGGTGTCCTGGGTGCCTTCATATTTGTGAGTGCAGCATTGCCATCCTCTATGCTGATAGCCTAAACCTCTCACTTATCACCATCTGTATTTCAGACTTCCACCCAGCTGAACTTATCATCCTAAATTACCATCTAAACCATCACAAGAAATTTGTCATTGCCTCCATATATATCCCCCCAGGAAAGAATATTCCTACCCTGGAACCTATCCTATCCTGGTTTTCACACAATATACCATATGAAACCCTCATCCTAGGTGATGTTAACATCGACTAGACTAAACGTGCTACTGACTCTCCACAACTTAGTATCAACCTACAGGGATTCCACCAACTGATAACATCCCCCACCTGCCTGCACACTACCTCTTCTTCCAACTCTACCATCATCTGGATCCTCACAAACTCTCCAACCTTTATCACAATCCAACTACCTTACCAAACTCATTAAGTGACCATCTTCCTACCTCCATCCAATGACGCTCTGCCCAAGTACCTAAACCACACTCTTATAGAGCATGTCATAAACTCTTCAACTTTAATACCACCCAATTCAGTTCTATTCTCTCTTCTATTGACTGGTCCATCCTCAAACAGATCCCTCTCAGTGAAGCAGTACTTAAATTTAATCAAATCTTCCTAGATACCCTTAATTCCCTTGCCCCCACCAGGAATATTAGAATTAAATCCAATTTTGCTCCCTGTCTTGCTAAGGAAACTAGATCCCTCATGCATAAACGTGATAATGCTTGGAAAACCTGGACTAAGACCAAAGAACCTCCCCTATTACAAAAGTACAAAGAACTTCAGAACCTTGTCAAAAAATATGTTAACAGGGACAAAAAATCCTGTTATAACTCTCCAAGATTAACAGCAAATTGAATCCACAGAGCTTTTGGACTACCTTAAATAAAATTCTTTATCCAGCCTGCCCTTCCAATCTCTTCTCTTTCCCAAATAACACTCCTCTAAAAACTGCTACCCTTCTCAATACCTGCTTCATTGACACTGTCCAGAAACTTACACCCTCTATCCCCAGCACAAATACCCCCCTACTCCTCCCAACCCTCACAACAATAACCTTTTCACCTTTCAACCTGTGCCTACTTCCTACATGAAATCACTCCTACTGAAGATTAACCCCTGCTCTCCCTCCTCTGACAATCTCACACCTACTTTCCTCAAACTAGACACTGAATCCATAGCTTGGCCAGTATCCCTATTAATCAATAGACCTATTCAGGATGCAACAGTGCCAGAGATTTGGAAATCCTTCTTCACCATCCCCCTGCATAAAGGAGGGGAACTCAACTGACCCATACAACTTTAGACTAATTGCAATCCTCTCCCCTCTCTCCAAAATACTCGACAAATGTATACATACACAGCTTTTAAACCATCTCCTCCAGCAAAACCTACTCACATCCACTCAACATGGCTTCCAGCCTAACCACAGCACTGCTACAGCGTTCCTAGCTTTTACACATACTGTAGCCAAGGCCCGTGATAACAACCAACTCATATCCTGTCTTCTCAATGACCTCTCCAAAGCCTTTGACACTGTCTCACATCCTTTACTTCTATCTAAACTCACTATCTTAAATCTATCTGCTTCTGCCCTAGCCTTCTTCTCTAGCTACCTGTCTCATAGACAAAAATCTGTTCAATGGCTCTCCTCCTGCTCACCCTACCTTTCAGTAACTTTCAGTGTAGCCCAAAAAGTTCCATCTTAGGTCCCCTACTGTTCAACATCTTTACTAATGAACTTCGTACTTCCTGCAAACAATCTGCTTTTATCCAATACACTGATGAGTCAACTCTTATCTGCACTTCCAGCAATATCTCTGACCTGCACACACTTACCCAAGATACCTTTCTACCCACTGATAAGTGGCTCTCTGGTAATTTACTCATCCTAAACCTCAAAAATACCAAACACCTGCTATTCCTCCCTCACTCTCTCTGTCACCTTAAATCTACCTTTGTCATCACATCCTCCAATAAGGGTCTATATTAGAACACTGAACATTTAAAATGTTGAGTGTTCTAATATCAAGCCCTACCAATTGAAAATACAAAACATCGAACATTCAGAACAGCAAATTTTTTCCTAGGGAATAAATTTGCTGTTCCAAAACACATACACACAACACAAGCACACCTAACAAACAGCAATCCACACACATACACCTAAACTCTTACACCTAACCCTACACTAAACTATACATACACCACTAACTATCCACTTACCTTAACCCAAACCCTAATCCTAAGGTCCGTCACTATTGCACAGTCACCTCACCCACGCCCTAACCCTAACTCACCTACCCCGCCCTAGCCCTCATGTCCACACAATCGCACACTTACCTGACCCGCACCCTAACCCTAACTCACCTAACCCACCCTAACCCACACGTCCACACAATCGCACACTTACCTGAACCCGACCCGTAACTTTCCACCAGAGTGCTGAAAATACTGAAGCAACAGAAATGGACAACTGAATTCTTTCCCTAGGAAAAAAATTTGGTTTTCTGTTTCTTCGATATTTTCAAACGGGTCGATATTAGAACACTCGACATTTTGAATGTTCGGTGTTCTAATATAGACCCCTCCAATAACATCATCATACAACCTGACTCTCACACAGCTCCTAGGCACCATCATTGATGACGAACTTAAATTTAACTTACATATACTTCAAAGCATAAAAAAAAAAACTCACCAAAAACTGGGTTTGCTCTGTCACAACAGAAAATTCTTAACCTCTAATGCTATACTCTCCTTGGCATAGGCTCTTCTCCTCCCCTCCATTCTCTATTCCTCCCCAGTCCTAACTAACTTACAGTCTACTACCCTGGCCAAACTCCAGAAAATATACCACAAAATAGCTAGATTTGTCACACTCTCCCCTTATAACTCACATCATTGCCTTGCACTCAACTCACTAAAATAGCTTGAACTTCCACAACTCCTCCTATCCCAATTACAAATCACATACGCCATACTATACAAACCATCCTCCTGCCCTGCTCTCTCCTCCTTAGTATCCACCTACACTCCCATTCACACACTCTGCACCTCAAACCAGCAACTCCTAGACATCTGTCTGCCTAAGAAAACTGTCGGTAAACTACTATACAAGTTCTCAGTATCCCAACACGCATACAGTCCATTACCCACCCTACACAATTTAAAAAGGAACTCAGACTTCACTTACTGAACACCAAAACTTGTACCTGTCACGACCATACCTAACTCCACTAAAACCCTTTCTCCTAATCTTTTCCAGTTTCTCCCTCATATTGCCTTAGCATCTTATCTACTTCCCACTACCCCTTCCACCTTATACAGGTATTTTCATCTCTCACATCTGTACTATTCCTAAATACTACTTCCTTAACACACTCAATTACTCCACCACTTCAAAACTTCTTGGATTGATCTGACAGCTGTATTGTAAAACATGTACCACAAAAAAATGTGTACATATTTTCTGATCAGATGTACCTTACTAATTTTTGTATCTTACACTGTGTACTGCTATGTACTGTAAAATGAAATTTTATGTACTGTAAACTGAAATTCTATGCATTTTAAACTGTCTGCAACTGGAGCTTTTCTCCTCGGGTCTCCACTGAAAATGGGTCTCTGACCCAGCTGAACAAACCCGGTTAACAAATGTCAATAAATAAATAAAATACAATGAAGGGTTTAATCCATTCAGTGGAAGAATTCAGACTCTGATATTGCCCTATCCTTTTCTGGTACATGCGAGGGTATCACTTCATTGTTACCAGCTCCTACAAACAGGGGTATGAAGTCAATTTCTTCTGTGACTGTTGAGATTCTAGTGAAACTGGTACCTATGAAATATAAGCTAAAACAGATACCCTCATCTGTACAGATGCAGTTATAGATATCAAGTGTCCCAAAAATAATTCTAGAAGAGAGAGAGAGAGGCTGCTGAACCTAATGCTTCATGGAGGAGCCTGTGTTTACCTCAATGTCAAAGGCACTTTCCTTCCGTTCTAAATGGACCATTTCTACTGCTCATGCTTTTCTTACCATAACTTATAGCAGACTGGAAGGGGAAGCAATACTGGCCAAAACATCCCTTTAGAGACTCATGTAGGTATGTGCGTAGACTGAAACAGTTAACATCTTCTTCAGTACTGACAAAGGTTTTAGATAAGGAAAATAAATAAAATTCCTTCTCCAGTGTTATTTTTGGAAAAACTTTTACTTTTTTACCTGGTTTTCTCTCCACAACATATCTTTTCTGAACAAGAAGACTTTCTTCACAGTTGTCTAGTGCAGTATCATAGGCCTTTAATTTTAATGATACCATGAAGACTACAGGAGGGAGTTATAACTGACTAGTCACAGGTATTTCATCTACAAGAAAATCTTACAGATATTGAGATCACTTAATTTTAAGTGGGAATTCTTCCTTTATTTTTCAAACATTTCAAGATTTATGGAAACAAATTTCTTTTCATTCTGATTCTCTGCACCCTTGCTCATAGATCTGCTGTTCTTATTACACAAATTGGACAAAGATAACTCTTCTCTTTCCCTCAGTCTGAAGCCTGAACTTGCTAGTTTAGCTATTACTTCTTTTTTTGGCCTTTCTACCATACCTTCTGTTCCAGGATGTCTTCCATTTAGCACACAGGGGAATTTCCTTGACATTTAGAAGTTAGAACCAGTAATTATCTTCATCTTGTCTTATTTTATCAGCATACAGTTTTGCTCACATTTTAAAAAAGTATAACTGTGGAAGTAACACCCCTACCCCATGTACAAAATGCGAAAAGGGGTTGAGGATGGATGAATGGATGGATGGATGGATGGATGGATGGATGGATGGATGGATCAGATTCTAAAGAAAATTAGGAAGAAGTTAAACTGGTCACAAATGCTGTGTTTGAGGGTCTTCAGATATTAAATTTTGCCAATGATTCTATGGATACTAGTACAAGGATAGATGCAATAGAAGTTGTTAGAAGGCCTTCTGTATTTTTAATGTCAGAAAATATGACTGAAGATATTACAGCCTAAATCTAGACTATCCAAATTATAGTTAGCCTTTTGTTTGCAATTGTTGATGCAGGCATTTTAACGTATTTTCAAGAAAATGGAAAAAATACTGAGCATGAGAAAAAGGGCTATATCTCTGCTGCTATTCCTCCATTCCCAAAAAAAATCTCCCATCTTCTACAAAACATCTTCTGAGAAAACTAAAATCTGCTAACAACCTCCTTCCTGTAAATATACTAAAACTATGGCTCAGAGACCACTGTACGCAGAGGATAAGTGAAGCAGTAGCTGTTAGGGGCACCAGCAGCATTCCATCTTTGAATATTTATACATTTTATATGTGAATATATGGGTCCCTATCAGATTATCAAAGTTTCAAAACTTCAAAAGTCATCTGTTTTGAAACTTCGAACATTTTGAATGGAGGTTGTGGTAGAGCAAGGAAAGGTAAATTTACCCTTTTCCACGATGTAGTGCAATCTCAAGAGTTGCTATATTTAATTAGCAGGGGGTGTGGAGGGAGCAGCCACCGATGTGGTGGGGTCCAGGGGACTTGCCCCCTCTAAAAACGTTAAAAATAGAATTATTTTGTTTTGCTTTTTTGTTTGTTTGTTTTTTAATGTTCGAAGTTCTGAAACTTCGACCATATGGTCTCGGCCATATGAATTTCGAAGTTTCACAACTTTGATAATCTAACATAGATCCACAGTCCTGACCATATGACTTTCGAAGTTTTGAAACTTTGATAATCTAATAGGGATCCACACACACACACACACACACACACACACACACACACACACACACACACGCACACACACACACACACACACACACACACACACACATACATACAATATATAAAGATTGCCGTGCAGCATAAATATTCTAAATACCTAATTTTTCATGTGCATTTGCAGCATAATAATAACATTTTTGATGTTACATTAGAAATTTGTAAGACCTGGATTTTATTTTACTATATAACAGAGAGCTTAACATCTTTTTTTTTTTTTTTTGCAAGTGCCAATATAAGCTAGTTTATATAATTCCTTTGAACATACATTTGAAAGGAATATTTTACTGTGTTACACCTCACAAGATATCAGAGTAAGGATTTTGTTTTTCATATATCCTGAGTATAGCATTTGTATAATATGCAAATTTCTGTAGCCTGTATTTCCTACAGAAGAATTGATATTACCTAGCTTAAACTCTTTCATGTTTCCAAATCCCAGACAAAGATAAGGTAGTGCTTTGGACTCTAACCAAATTTTATGCTTTACTGTTACTGTTATTTTCTCCAGAAAGTAGTACATCTGCTTGCAAGTATGGTTACAATAACAACAGAGTTTTGAGGGTAGGTCACTGTAACAGCCAAGTAAAGCTCTGAACCACCATCACACTTTTTAGATCAGGGAAATTTCTAGATTCTTCAAAAACCAAAGAAGCATCATCATCTTCTTTCGGCTGTTCCTGTTAGGGGTTGCCACAGCAGATCACCTGTTTCCATTTCTTCCTGTCCTCTGCATCTTGCTGTCACACCAGCCACCTGCATGTCCTCTCTCACCACATCCATAAACCTTATCTTAGGCCTTCCTCTTTTCCTGTTACCTGGTAGCTTCATCCTTAGCATCTTTTTCCCAATATACTCAGCATCCCTCCTCAGCACATGTCCAAACCAATGTAATCGTGCCTCTCTGGCTTTGTCTCCAAACCTTCCAACCTGGGCTGACCCTCTAATATACTTATTCCTAATCCTGTCCACCCTCGTCACACCCAGTTCAAATCTTAACATCTTTAATTCTGCCACATCCAGCTCAAACTCTTGCCTTTTTGTAAATGCCACAGTCTCCAACCCATATAACATAGCTGGTCTCACTACCCTCTTGTAGACCTTCCCTTTCACTCTTACAGGTACTCATCTGTCACAAATCACTCCTGACACTCTTCTCCATCCACTCCATCCTGCCTGTACTCTCTTCTTCACCTCTCTTCCACACTCACCGTTACTCTGAACTATTGACCCCAAGTATTTAAACTCATCCACCTTCACCACCTCTACTCCTTGCATCCTCACCATTCCTCTATCCTCCCTCTCATTCACACACATATATTCTGTCTTAGTCCTGCTGACCTTCATTCCTCTTCTCTCTAGAGCATATCTCCATCTCTCCAGGGTCTCCTCCACCTGTTCCCTACTCTCACTACAGATCAAAATGTCATCTGCAAACATCATAGTCCACGGGGACTCCTGTCTGATCTCGTCTGTCAACCTGTCCATCACCATTGCAAATAAGAAAGGGCTCAGAGCTGATCCTTGATGTAACCTCACCTCCACCTTAAACGCATCCGTCACTCCCACCAAAGACCTCACTGCTGTCACACTACCCTCGTACATATCCTGTACCAGTTTTACATACTTTTCTGATACTCCTGACTTCCTCATACAATACCACAACTCCTCTCTAGGCACCCTGTCATATGCTTTCTCTAAGTCTACAAAAACACAATGCAACTCCTTCCGACATTCTCTGTACTTCTCCATCAACACTCTCAGAGCAAAGATCGCATCTCTAGTGCTCTTTCCTGGCATGAAACCCTACTGCTGATCACTAATCATCACGTCCCTTCTTAACCTTGCTTCCACTACTCTTTCCCATAACTTCATGCTGTGACTGATCAATTTTATCCCTCTGTAGTTACTACAGCTCTGCACATCACCCTTATTCTTAAAAATCGGTACCAAAACACTTTTTCTTCATTCCTCAGGCATCCTCTCACTTTCCAAGATTTCATTAAACAATCTGGTTAAAAACTCCACTGCCATTTCACCTAAACACCTCCATGCTTCCACAGGTATGTCATCTGGGCCAACAGCCTTTCCATTCTTCATTCTCTTCAAAGCTATCCTTACTTCCTCCTTGCTAATCCATTGTACTTCATGATTTACTATCCCTACATCATCCAACCTTCTCTCCCTCTCATTCTCTTCATTCATCAACCCCTCAAAGTACTCTTTCCATCTCCTCAACACACTCACCTCGCTTTTGAGTATGTTTCCCTCATTATCCTTTATCACCTTTACCTGCTGCGCATCTTTCCTAGCTCGGTCCCTCTGTCTAGCCAATCGTACAGGTCCTTTTCTCCCTCCTTAGTGTCCAACCTTTCATACAACTTTTCATATGCCTTATCCTTAGCCGTCGCCACCTCTTTCTTTGCCATGCAATTCATCTGACACTGATGTCCCGCTCACCAGGCTGAACAAGGAGAGGGTCACGGTGAGCAGCCTGTCGGGCGCTAGGATCTGCCACATAACACAAGCACTCAGGTCACTCCAAGGCAAGTACAAATATGACTCAGTCATTGTCCATGCTGGTGTGAATGACCTGAGACGTACCTCCATGGACTACATGAAAAGAGACATAAAGGAGCTCTCTGAGCATGTAGCCCAGGCCGGTATGACCCTGACCTTGAGTAGCATCTTACCCTCACCAAGAATGATGCCACAATGTGAAGACAAGATGATCAATTTCAACAATTGGCTTAAGTACTGGTGTCATTCAAAGGGGATCCAATGCCTGTCAGCTTGGGATGATATGCTCGACAAGCCACGATGCTTCGCTAGGAATGGCTTGCACCTGTCACCCCTGGGCTTTCGGATATTGGCAAAGGCTCTTGCTACCCCCATAGTGCCTTTTTTAGGCAAGGCTGAAAAGACAAACCCACCTCCATAGGTATCACAGGGGATAAGAAACTAAGAGTAATTCTACTCAACGCCAGAAGTCTAAACCTCAAGATGCACGCACTCGAAACTCTCCTTAGCATGGAGAGCATCAATATCTGTGCAGTAACAGAAACCTGGTTCAGGGCTCCTGAGAGCACCCCATCACTACCAGGTTATATCTCATACCATGCTTTTCGGCCCCAAAACTTGGACCGAACCACAAAAGGAGGGGGAGTATCGATATTCATCAAAGATACCCACACCTACAGGTTGGTGGCAAAGCACGAAGCATCAGAGACTATCCATGTGCAACTCACAGTGGGTAAAACTGCCTTCCAGTTTATAGCCTGCTACAGACCACCCTCCCAAACCCAGGAACCCCACTCAGCCTTCCTGAGAACACTAGAAAATATGAAGGTCTCTCCAAACACCATTATATTGGGCGACTTCAACTACCCAAACATAGACTGGGAGCATTACTCTAGCTCCAACACCCGAGCCCAAAGGTTACTAGAATTTATAAACTCAAATGCTATGGAACAACTTGTTACCACCCCCACAAGAGGGGAAAACATACTGGACCTGATCATCACCAACATGGGGACTCTATGCTCCAGACCAGAAGTGTATCCCTCACTGGTAAGATCAGACCATAAACTAATCTCACTGGATATTCACATCCTGACCCCACCCCCTGCCCAGAAAACCACAGTGAAAAACTTCTCTAAAGCAAATTTCACACTCCTCAAAACTGAGGTGGAATCCTTCAAAGCCCCCGGGCCTGTAGAAAATACGGCCCAGACCGCAGAATCCTTTATAAACGCATTCTATGAACACCTTCAGGAATGCATGGATCATGCAATCCCAAATAAAACCAAGACCCAATCCTCCAAAGGCAGACGTCCTGTCTGGTGGACCCCAGCCATAAACAAACTATACAATAGAAGGAGGAAGCTACTAAATGATTAGAGCAAAATCCCAAAAAGGGAAGGCATCACTGATCAGTATTAGCAAAAAACTACGGGCACACATAAAATTGTCTAAGGCCAGCTTCAAGAGAAAAATTGCACAGTACACTAAGGATAATCACAAGGCTTTCTTTAGTTATGTTAGGAACCTGGGTGGTAATTCCCAGATATGCTCAGAATTAGTCCAAAATGACAAAAAATACACCGAACCCACAGACATTGCCAACATCCTAGCTGACAGGTTCAGTGCAAACTTCTCCCCACCTCCCCACCAAAAGGGCAAATATCTATCCCAGCAGAGTGCTGCCCCCCTGACATCTCAGATGCTCAGATAAGAGCCGCCCTCTCCAAAGCAAAGAACACAGCATCAATGGGACCAGATGGTGTCCTGGGCTGCGTCCTACATGAACTCCAAGAAGACCTAAACCCAAACATAAAACTACTGTTCAATCTCAGCCTTACTACAGGATATGTGCCCAAAGAGTGGCGTACAGCAACAGTGGACCCTCTCCATAAAGGTGGTGCCTCAACGGATCCTGGAAACTATTGCCCCATAAGCCTGACTAGCTTGGTCTGCAAAGCTATGGAAAGGATCATCATGGACCTCATAAATAAAGATATTGGGGACCTACAAACATTGGATCCTACCCAGTTCGGCTTTGTTAAGGGCAGATCCTGCCTCTTAAACCTGGTTGATTTCTTTGAAACAGTCACCAAGGCCATTGACGAGGGGAAGGTGGTCCACACAGCCTACCTGGACCTCGCAAAAGCCTTCGATACAATACCCCACTCAGGCATTATAGATAAGCTCACCAGCTTAAATATAAACCCCTATGTCACTAGATGGATTGAAAACTGGCTCAAGGACAGAACCCACATGGTTAGAATTGCTGGAGCCATGTCAGACTCCAAACCAGTTACAAGTGGTGTCCCACAAGGCTCAGTCCTGGGACCTCTCTTGTTCGGTATATATTTCTCGGAGGTACAGGCCAACACGGAAGGACTGTGGCTGACCATGTTCGCAGATGACTGCAAACTGGGCGCCATAATCAACTCTCCAGCCGACACAAGCATCCTCCAAAAGGGCCTCATAGAAACAGACAACTGGTGCCAGAGCCATGGCCTCAAGCTAAATGCCAAAAAGTGTATAGTCATCCCCTTTGGCAAAAACAAAGTGCCCACAAATTACCACATAGGTGGTAATCCATTAAGTACAGAAGAAGTAATTAGGGACCTGGGGACCCAAGTTGATAGCAATCTCTCATTTGACAACCACGTGGCCAAAGTGGTTAGAAAAACATTTTATATAGCCCACCTAATCATGAAGAGATTCACATCTAGATCAGGGGAGGTCATCGTGCCTCCTTACTCATCCCTCATCAGGCCCATAATTGAGTACAATGCCCCTTTTGGGATGTACCTTACCAGACACCCGCAGCAACTGGAAAGACCCCAAAAGTACCTCACCAAGAGGATCAAAGGGCTCAAACAGATGCCATATACTGCCCGGTTAAAGAAACTCCAGCTCTACTCAGTGGCATACCGCCTGTTCAGAGGTGATCTGTGCCTGACGTATAAAGCCATGTCCAACCCGGAATTAATGGACATGCTGCACCTCAGAAAATCCAAATTCCATCGAGCTACGTGCTCGAGAGACTTGAACCTCAGCACTGAAATAAATAGGACATGCTGGAGGGACAGATTCATAACCCAGAGGCTCCCTTCACTCTGGAATAAAATCCCAGTCCAGGTTAGGCAGAGTCCCTCATTGACTCTCTTCAAGAGGAATCTTG
>NC_056745.1:1133146281-1133208781 GCF_019279795.1 Protopterus annectens
ATATGCCTAGAGCAATAGCCTCTATCTTATAGTCAGGGTGGAAAGCCCAGACTTGCCATACTAGAAAAAGTGATAGGAGCTAATAGAGAGGCTTTGTTTTGGTAAGAATGTTATACAGAGCTTAATATTGGAAGAAGGCTGGAAAATGAGATTTTACTGAGGAGCAGGATGCAGAAGCAGTAAGGTATTAAGGGGAATATAATTATTTTTACCCAAGAGGCT
This sequence comes from Protopterus annectens, assembly GCF_019279795.1. Lineage (NCBI taxonomy): Eukaryota > Metazoa > Chordata > Ceratodontiformes > Protopteridae > Protopterus > Protopterus annectens. Next base: position 1,133,146,504 of record NC_056745.1, read on the forward strand.
ACATAAGCAATGTTAAACAAGGGGTCCTAGCTCAGTAGGTTTTAAGGTTACTGAGCTGACATGACAAAATAAGAGATCTAACCCATATTAGATGAGTTTGCTTGCATGAGAAGAGTCATAAATGTTTAGTGAGGTGGAAGGGTGAAGGATGGAATCATCTGGCCACTACCACATATGGCAGTAAACCAAGAATAAATGCAGAGAACTGTTTGTACTTCGTGAGACCGACAACAGTAGACCAAGACATGAGACAAAGCCAAGTACTACATATGATTTCAAATGCATTATCAATGAGGGTTGACATGCCGCAGTGGTACGGCGGTAGCGTTGTTACCTCACAGCAAGAGGTTCTCCCGTTCGATTCTTGGCTGGGCTTGGGAGGACCTTCTGTGTGGAGTCTGCATGTCCTCCCCACGGTTGGGTAGCATTCGAAAGACATGCTTGCGTAAATGGGCATGCCTTCGTTGAAGGTTGGGCGTTGAGCTGGCACCTTGGCGTTTCATAAAAAAATCTACTGCCAATCATTAGTGGACCGGAGTTCCTCTGTGGCGACCCCTTACCAGGAAAAGCTAAAAGACAAACAACATCAATGAGGGTTGAGACAAGAGAGGTTAGAACGGCTGATGTCTAACTGCTTAATGGAACTGCTATGCCCTTTGATTAGGAACTGATTTTTATGGCTCATAGTTCATCCTATGAATGTTAGTCCTGTCTTTGTTAATTGATTGCCTGATATAGCTCTGCAGACTGAAAAAACTTGAAAGGAAGGAACATTTTCTCTATCTCAGTGGGAAAAAGTAAGCAGGTAAGTTTATAGGTTCATAGGATGATACTAGGCTATTGGCCCAGAGGCCCTTATAAACCTAGCCAAGAATTTCACCCTTGTTCCCTCAAAGTCAGCACCTGTTTCCCCTGTCCAGTAGGGACACAGGTGGGATCCCAAGGGTGTATTTTCTGTTTCACATCCAGTCACCCAGGTTCCTCTTATAGAGGGCTACAGAGGTACTCTGCTTGACATGAAGAGGAATACCTTAACCTACACACACACACACACACACACACACACACACACACACACACACACACACACACAGTTGCCAGTGCTGAGATTAGAACCCCTACCTATCTAGTTTTCTGTACTATAGTGCTACATACTTATTGTGTGCACTACGGGGAGGGGTTAAATATCAAACTCTAAAATAAAGGTAAATTAATATTCTTTCAAACTTAAAGGTAAACCAGATGACACGGACTCAAAAAAAAAACACAGGAAATAAAAGTGCTCAACACCAAACAACTAAAAAACTGTTAAAAGGAGCACTTTGGAAGAAAACACCAAGCTACTGAGTGCAGATGACATTGATACAAAGAATATTATTAGACTGAAGCACATGGGAAGGATTAGTTACCAGACATAATTGTTAATGCGATTTTCAGTTCAGCTGGTTTGCTTAAAGATGGATGCATTATTTGGCAATTAACGTAATTATAAATATAAATTACAAATGATATAAATAAGAATATGTAATAGGTAAGATTATGATTTCATTTTGATGGTCAAGTGTTTTTTCATGCAGTATTACTCACTGGGATATCTGATTAGTTAGGTACCAAGCTGTATTGATTTTGTTGTAGTTTAACCAGACCTTTTGAGCTTTTGGTTTTTAAAACCTTCATAAACTTTCTATTGAAACCACAGCCCAAATAAATGTAGTGCTTATTTAGGTGGTATGTGTTAGAAAAATATGTATTAGTGTATGTATTAGTAATATGCTTATTGCATTTAAGGTTTGAAAAGGGTTAACACATTTATTCTATTTCACACTGCATAAATCTGTACAAACTGCAGAAACTTTCCAATCTTGTATTGTCATGAAATATGTGCAGTTATAATCTTTGCTTATGCTCTGGAAATTTACAGGGAAGCAGATAATTTCTGCTTCTGTCAGGAAAATAATAAATAGATGTATCACTTGTATTAATGTTATGAGATTTAGACAAGGAGTTCTGCTTATGCTGTGAGAAAATACACAGCTGCAGAGGCTATTGATAATAAGAACAAAGACTTCTTGAAAATATATGAACTGCAATCAGCGTTTACTTGTGTCTAAGCTAGAAAAGTACCTTGAAATGTAACACATGTATTAGAATTACACAATAGAAGCTTGTAGCGGGCTAAAGCCCCCAAACTCAGGTTGTTTTTCTCAAATGTTTTTCATAAATCCAGTCATGTCAGCAGAAAATCTGAGTAACATCTGCTGTAGAACAATACAGAAAGTTGTGTTTAATTACGTCAACTATAGAAAGCAACATTTTGTAGAACAGTATAAGAAGGGCATACTTCCTGTTAGTAGTTAGGCAAAATCCTGTATGTGTATGTTTTTGTCTCCTTGCTGCAAGTAATAAAAGGTGCCATACCTGAACCTAATGTGAATTGGTCTTTGAAGTTTTTTCCTTGGACAGATTGGTCCTTCGAACCGGAAACCCTCACTTCGCCTCAGATCAGATGGGCCAGGTGGCTTGAAACCATATGGGGAAGAAACCACATCGGCTCTTCTTATTTGAAAAGCCCTCCGACTGAATTGTTGTACAAAAGAGGCCAGCCACTTTCTGATCTGCGACTGAAGGACAGGTTTTCATGAACCAGGTGATCAATCACGAAGGCTCAGGTAAGGTGAATCTACTTTTTTCTGTTTTAGATCAGGGACTAGATTTGTATCGTTTTTGTCAAAACTGTATTTTTACAGGTCAGGGACAGAAAAGATTATTGTCTTGTCATAGATCAGGGAAAACAGAGTAGGTAGGTAGTCATTCTGAAGAGACTATAACAAAATCCATGGTACCACGTTAAAAAATAAGAGAAGTTGCATAACGATTAAAAGGGTAGAACAAAATGGGTAATAATTGCACAAAAAGACCCCAAAATCTGCCGTTAACCTAAGACGCAAAATACATGCAGTCGCAGCGCGCTGACAATATTAAATACTATTCAAAATGGGTTAATAAGTATGAATTTGATGGAAAATTAGAAAAATCCTCACTTATCAAACTTGTCAAACAGCTCAAGACCGATTCCAAAGGTCGGGTAAAAAAGCAACGCCAATTAGGAATTCCTCAGGCACACAGGTGGATTGAGGAGGTAAACCGTAGGGAACAAAAGAATAATAATTCAAAAGCAATATTTTTAGATAAGGAGGACAATAACTTAGTAATAGCATCGGCCTCTCCGACTCCCCTACCAGAATATGAAGCAAGTGAACAGGTTAGTTCACCCCCACGATATCCTGTTGTCACTGAAAATAGAGACATTATAAAAGTAAAATCATTTATTAGAGATCCCATCGGGACCAGGTCTTGAACATGGGCAGATAACTCAAATGAAGGCATTGAGTTATATCAAATGGTTAAGAATTCACGATCTATGAGTGAAGAAGAAATATGCCCACTCATAGAAGTACCTAATCCTCAGGCAGGACAAGACGGTCAGGACCCAGCTATTCTAGTGTATAGACCCTGGACTCCGGAAGATATCTGGAAAGCCACTGAGGGAATTCCCCATCCAAAAGTTAATTTTAGAAAGTTCTCAGAAGATTTACAAGGAATGAGGTTAAGTTATCATTTAAACAGAGAAGAGGTAGAAAAAGTAGTTAGACAAATTGTGGGGCCAGATTGGCACATAATTAGTGGCAACTGGAATCCCCGTGACACTGCACACAGACCCCTCCCACATAGCAGCGCAGAGATAGACAACAGAGTAAAAGGTCTTACAGACTGCATCTCTGAGAAATGGAAGCCTAGGGCAGACTGGACTTGCATTAATCAATGCATCCAACAAGAAGGTGAAACTGTTGATAGATATTATGCCAGACTATTAGAATGTTTTAATAACCACTGTGGAATGTAGGTCCCTGAAGATCAGACACAAGATTCCCCAAATGAACAGCAGTTAAAGAATGCATTTTTGAAAGGCAGTATTGCACTCATAAGCAGTTTTATTACAAAACACATGGTAGATCATCGTACAAGCAGGTTACAGTCATTACTTGAATACGCTAGGCATGCCGAAAGGCATTTTAATAGCAAAAACAAAAAGAAAGGCCATTTATTTTCTGTAGAAGCTGGAGCAGAAGTTTATGTAGTACAGTCCGGGAAAAAGAGCAAGAAAAATGCCCAGGGAAACAAGCAATCTGATCAACGATCAGAGGACTTTGAAGGGCGAAAGAAAAGGGGTGAATGTTTCAAATGCGGTAAAAAAGGACACTTGGCAAGGGATTGCAAGAAAAATAAGAAGGCAACCACGGAAGACAAGGAAGGTGAGGACTAACTATATGGTAGTCAGGAATCACTAGAAGGGGATAGCAGAGAAAGGACAAATGAGAATGTGATAGAGGGAGTAGAGGATGTGACAGAAGAGATAGAGGAAGTGCAAGAAGTTAGTGATAGTGAAGAAAATGAAATATTAGACCTAGCTTTATTGAGCCTGGAGCTCTATTTAGCAGACACAAAACCAGAAGTTACACTCTAGGTAGAAGGGAGGAAGGTTACATTTTTGTGTGACTCAGGGGCATCACGAACCTTGATATATCCCTCCAAACTGCCAGAAAACTCAGAGTCACCTGATTACATACTAGTAAAAGCAGCTAATGGACAGCTGTATCAGGAGCCCCTCTCCCATAACATTGCAATAACTGATCCGGTTTCAGGATTGACTCAGAAAAGCAAGATTGTTGTTTCTGCAAAATGCCCAGTATACCTCTTGGGCAGAGACCTTATGCAGCTATTTGGTATAGCAGTAGTCCCAACCATGCAGGGTATGGAAGCACAGTGACAAATTGATACCTTTGCAGTGCAATCGGAGGGTGAAGTGTTTTAGTGGTACAGTCAAGACTTGGTTATGACTAGTCCAGGGACTGTGACCGAAGAATTAATGAATATAGCCATCAGTAAGTTCCCCTTCCTTGACATTAACAAACAGCACCTGTTGCACTGTACTCTGTATTACTGTAACACACCAGGACCTGATAAAGAATATGAGCAAGAATTGTTTAAAAATCGTGCAAACAGATTGATATTGTGTAATCTGTACTGGGACATGGAAGGGAACAGTGTAGCCAGCTGTTCATTGCCCCAGGAGTTCTTTGCACTCTATAAATCTAATTGATTACCACATGTTAGCTTAACTAAGGACAAAAACATAGAATGGGCAGACTTAGGAGAAAAAGTCACGAGATGGGAAAAACAGACAGAATTAGAAGTGTCAGAACAGGGAATACAAATACAGAAGCTGAACTGGATAACTCAGACCCACCCAGCCGTACACTTGCAGTCTAGCAAGGACAGCTGATTAGCACTCCTATTAAAGGAGAAAGAGAATGCCTTACAGAATATACCAGAAACTCTCTGGTCAACAGGAAAGTCAGATGTAGGACTTATTCGTACAGCTGGACCAGTTACTATCACGCCAAAGTCAGCATTTAGACCACAGAAAAGACAGCATCCCCTAAGAAAAGATTCAGAGGTAGGAATCAAACCTTTTATAGGAGCTTTACTTAGGGAAGGGGTACTGGTGGAATCTCCTGATTCACCATGTAACACACCCTTATTTCCTGTTAAAAAAACAAATGGAGAATGGCATATGGTCCAAGATTTACAAGCTGTAAATAACGCAGTAATACCAAGGGCACCTACAGTGCCAGACCCACACACCCTGTTGAATGATTTAAAACCTCAACAGAAATATTTTTCTGTGGTAGATATCAACAATGCGTTTTTTTCGAAACCGATACACCCTGACAGCCAGTATTGGTTTGCATTCACATTTCAGGGGAAAAGGTATACATATACGCGACTACCACTGGGATATTGTGAAAGTCCAACAATATTCTCACAAGAAATGGCAAGCAACTTGGCAGGATTTACCCCACCAAGAGGCAGTCAGATTTTACTTTATATTGATGACATCCTGCTGGCGGCCCCAACCCAGCAAGATTGCAAAGAAGATACCATAGCGCTATTATGATTTTTAGCCACTGAAGGACATAAGGTAAACAAAAATAAACTGCAGCTTTGGAAAAAGCAAGTCAAATACCTAGGATATGTAATATCCAAAGAGGGTAGAACATTAGATGAGGACAGAAAAGTAGCAATTTTACAAACACCAAAACCCACTACCAAGAAGAAATTATGTCCTTCCTGGGTACAACTATTTTTGCCAGAGCTGGATTCCAAACTATGCTTTGGAATCTGCACCTCTGACTGACCTGATATATAAAAAGCCTATGGCAGCACAGGATTTGTTACAATGGACACCAGAGGCAGAATCTGCTTTCTGCAAACTGAAACAGTTAATAGCATCCTCTTTAGTTCTGGGATTACCAAACTAACATAAACGTTTTTTCCAAACTGTAGATTGTAAGCTAGGTTATATGACATCAGTGTTAATACAACAGCATGTGGACAAGCAACGCCCCATTGCTTATTATACATCACATCTAGACCCAGTGACACGGTCTTTACCTCACAGTGTACAAGCGGTAGTTGCAGCTGCAAAGGCAGTACAGGCTTCGGCCTCAGTAGTTTTATTCCACCCTCTCACTTTGAAAGTGCCTCATGCAGTCGCAATTATTTTACTGCAAGAGAAAGTAGCATATCTTTCCCCTGCTAGGCATCTTTCCTGTATGACCATATTGTTAAGCCAACCTCACATGACAATTGAGCGATGCACGACTTTGAACCCTTCTACCTTGTTCCCAACCCCTGCAGATGGCACACCACACTGCTGCCTGCAGGTAATTGAGCAAAAGACACTACCTAGAAAAGATCTCACGGATGTCCCCTTGGATGATGCCGAGGTGACATACTACGTGGATGGTTCGTGCAAAAGGGGTCCTGCAGGACAGAACCTAGTAGGATATGCAGTAGTTTCTGACACTGAGATTATAGAAGCAAAATCTTTACCACACAACTTATCTGCACAGGCAGCAGAATTGATTGCTTTGACACGGGCATGTACCTTAGCAAAGGGTAAAAGTGTAAACATTTTTACTGACAGCCAGTACGCTTTTTCTACTGTACATGTTTTTGCGCAACAGTGGAAAAAGCAAGGAATGATAACATCTACTGGCAAACCTATCAATCATGCACAGTTTATTCTAGATCTTTTAGAATCTATTCAGTTACCTCAGAAAGTAGCTATTTGTAAATGCACAGCTCATACCAAGCAACAAGATAGGATTTCAAAAGGTAATGCAGGAGCTGATACAGCTGCAAAACAGGCAGCTTCAGAAGTATTTCTTTTAAATGAGGAACTACAGCCCTCTGAGATTTTAGACTTAGAAATGTTAAAGACAATGCAGACACTCACTACGCAAGCTTAAAGACAAAAATGGGTAAAACGAGGAAGAATTCTCGAAAAGGGGCTGTACATCTCTAAAGAAGGGAAACCAATACTACCATCTAATTTGTTTAGATATGCAGCCTTGTTGAGCCATGGGCAATGCCATGTCTCAACAGGGGGGATGGTACAGCTGGTGAACCGAGTGTTCACAACATATGGATTTACAAACTATTCTAAAAAATTTTGTTTGATGTGCCATATTTGTAACAAACATCATGCACAAGGGGCATTAAAGCCCAAGCAAGGGAGTTTCCCTACACGGTCCGTTTCATACTATTTGTATGGATTTCATAAAATTGAACAAATGTGAAAATAAGAAGTATTGTCTTGTCATTGTAGATATGTTTTCCAGATGGGTGGAAGCCTTTCTGACCAAAAATCCAGACGCAGCTACGGTAGCGAAAGTCCTTGTTAAAGAAATCATCCCTAGATTTGGCATTCTGGAAAGGATCTGCAGTGACAACGGTACACACTTTGTAAACCAAAGCATACAACAGTTAAGTAAACATTTTGGTATTTCTTTAAAGGATCATTGTACATACCATCCACAATCTGCAGGGCTAGTTGAGAGGCATAATGGGATTTTAAAGAATAAACTAAGGAAATTAATAGCAGAAACAGAAAAGAATTGGGTGTACTGTCTGCCCCTGGCACTGTTGAGCATGAGAACTGTTCCGAATGCAAAAGGATTGACTCCTTTTTAAAAACTATTTCGAAGAGCTTATTATATACCCCAGTGGAAACCTCTCATGCCCGCAGACCTGGAAGCCGACTGTACACTAGAAGAGTACATGAGAAATTTGTTGAATTCTAAACATCTGTTGCAGTCAAATCTGTTTCAGATAAAGAACAAACCGAGACATCGGAAGTGGCAGTGGCCCCTGGGGAGTGGATCTGGGTGAAAACACTCAAAAAGAGAAACTGGACGACACCAAAGTGGGAAGGTCCATATCAGGTGCTCCTGTTGACACCTACTGCAGTCAAAATCCCAGAACGGGCCTCATAGATCCACCTAACACACTGCAAACTAGTTAAGAACTTTGAACTGGACAAAAATCTTGTCACGTCAAGAGCAAAAATGATAGAATCCAGAAGAATCCAAATAAAACTACTCGGAAGATTTGGAGAAAACAGGAATACAGAACAACCATTTCCTCAGAAGCATTGCATAATCATCCTGTTAACTGTACTAGTGACAATAATCTTTTTGTTGTGGCCATTCCTTTTCCCAGCCACACAAACTGAACTGAATAAACGTGAAGCATTGCTCATAGACTGGCACCCAAACTTCAACACTTACCAGGCCATCAAATATGTGTATGCTGAGACTTTCAATGTTTCAAATTGCTGGATTTGTACAGCTTTGCCGACGGGGGGGTTATTAATGACTTCAGTCCCCCTAGGAGTCAACGAGACCTGGGAAAACTTGATTTATGATACATCAACTGTTACATCACAAGATAAAATAGCATTGCACCTGTCTGTTCCACAAAAAGGGACTGTGTGTTTTTATAAAAATGATACTGTTCAGGTGGGTTGGAGCAATTGCAATGTGACTGTTCCTTATAGATGCTACACTAAAGCTAATAACGCAGGTTCTTATTGTAATACAAACTATGATTAATTTTTTGAATTGATGCACAAAACAATTGATGAAGTAAAACATGATTCTGTTCTTTATAAACAACTGTCTATAATTGATAGAAAAATGTTTCATGCAGGACAAGTGTATATTCATAGTAAAGTTACTACTAAAGTAGAGGATTGTTATTTTGTATGTGGTAGGAAAGCATACATAGTTACCTGAGAATTGGTCCGGCAGTTGTTTTTTGGGCTACCTGGTTCCGGCCATACGACACACGGCAGTCTTACCTCGAGGAAAAATTCAGAATGTCCGAGAGGTCGTCAAGAAACCCGTCAAGAAACCTGTAAATCCAGTGGAGAAAATCGATGCGCACTGGAAAAACCATCATTCTATAAGCGATAAACTGACACACATGGACTTGAGTGACAGTGTTATATCGTGGGCAGGCATATTACCAGCATATGGAGCAACAAAATTGATCTGGGAGCTGAGAAAACTATCTAAACTTCTCGAAGTAATGAGTAATGCAACCTTTTCCGCTCTAGAATTGGTGACTGATGAACTGAATGCCATGAGAACTGTAGTGCTTCAAAACCTCATGGCTCTCGACTTCACCCTAGCGGCGAAAGGAGTGCTGTTCGTATATTCCTGACCATAAACACGAGATAGACAATCACCTTGAGGTAATTCAGCAAGTGTCGGCCATGACCAAACCAGGACCAAATCCATTGACGGACTTTTTCCAGAGATTGTTTGGGGGGGGGCGGGGCAGTATCCTAATGAACATTCTGATTGCCATCTGTGTAGGAATGATCCTACTGGGAGTATGTGTTTGCTGTGGCATCCCTTGCATGAAAAGACTGATCAAAGACATTATAGACATGTCAGTTTCAAAAACCTTATATCAAGGTGCTGAGTTTGAAGAGCTGTTAAAAAATTGAAAATGCTTTCATAAGTTTAAACTGAATGACTCTCTTAACTGCAAATCCTGAGTAAGAAGAGGTTAGGGGAAGAAAAACTGTTTATGCTTATTTTGAAAGTAGAATAAAAATATTAAAAGGGGGGAAATGTTAGAAAAATATGTATGTGTATGTATTAGTAATATGCTTAGTGCATTTAAGGTTTGAAAAGGGTTAACACATTTATTCTATTTCACACTGCATAAATTTGTACAAACTGCATAAGCTTTCCAATCTTGTATTGTCATGAAATATGCGCAGTTATAATCTTTGCTTATGCTCTGGAAATTTACAGGGAAGCAGATAATTTCTGCTTGTGTCAGGAAAATAATAAATAGATGTATCACTTGTATTAATGTTATGAGATTTAGACAAGGAGTTCCGCTTATGCTGTGAGAAAATACACAGCTGCAGAAGCTATTGATAATAAGAACAAAGACTGCTTGAAAATATATGAACTGCAATCAGCGTTTACTTGTGTCTAAGCTAGAAAAGTACCTTGAAATGTAACACATGTATTAGAACTACACAATAGAAGCTTGTAGCGGACTAAAGCCCTCAAGGTCAGGTTGTTTTTCTCAAATGTTTTTCATAAATCCAGTCATGTCAGCAGAAAATCTGAGTAACATCTGCTGTAGAACAATACAGAAAGTTGTGTTTAATTATGTCAACTATAGAAAGCAACGTTTTGTAGAACAGTATAAGAAGAGCATACTTCCTGTTAGTAGTTGGGCAAAATCCTGTATGTGCATGTTTTTGTCTCCTTGCTGCAATTAATAAAAGGTGCCATACCTGAACCTAACATGAATTGGTCTTTGAAGTTTTTTCCTTTGACAGTATGTTTTGAAGAGGCCCACAGACTTTAAAGGACATGTGTCTGCACATAAGCAGCACACGCCCATTAAAGTCTATGGATGCATCTAACTGTTAAATTGTTCAATTAACAGTTTGGCAATTGCATAACTAATTTACAATGACTTGTCTTTACTAATCCAGTATAATTACAACTGGAACCCAAAGTAACTTAAGCACCGCCTGTCCAGCCATGAATACTCATGCCATAAACACAACTCAATACATTGTCCTCCACATTCAGAAGCAAATTTTTAAAATGTTTTATTTCTAAATAGGTGCAAAATGACCTTTTGTTTATGTATGCATGCAAACATGTCTTTACAGAAAAAAGGTCATTTTGCACCTTTAGACATAATCTAAATCAGAAGTCTCCCTCCTGCCATTCATTTGGCCCATTCATTCTTCATGGGGCAAGGGCCCTGTAGCCCATTCATACCCCTGAGCAAGGGATGAGTCTGAATGTCTGAGAGGTGTCAGAAACTGGTGACATCACCCATGCAGGGGATCTGGGTTTTCTGCTTAAGCCATTACTCCATAGTGAACGTCCTGTAACATACTCCAGGGTTTGTTATGCAATGGTTGTTAATGTGGTGTGTTGCTCACTTCTGCAAGTACCAACCCCTCAACACTGCCCAGTCTTCCCCACTTTAAAGACAGAACTCTTGTGTGGTCCTTGGTCTCCACTAGGATTTTACCACAAGAACACCCTCCCTGTCTACAGTGGAGAGATGGCAGTACTGCATCATTTCTTCCTTCCTCCTGTCAGTCCCAACAGATGCCAAGAGTCAATAATCAGATATTGGTCACCTGGGACGTAGTCAGAACTCTCTCTCTTTATGCCAACAGAGCAGGTTATGATGTTTTAGTCTGAAAATAAGCTAACAGACAATCATTGATTAGTTGTATAAAAAGTACTCCATTCTAGTTCTATAAAGTACTTATCTTATTAAAATAAAAGGAGTTTTATTTGACTATCTAGTGCTTATTCTGTAAAGCAGTCAAACTAAGGTTTATTTTATTTGTGGGGAAGATTGAAGCCATAGAGAAGGAATTACAGACATTTGTACAAGACAAATATATCAAAGTTCCAGAAAAGATAAGTATTAGTATGACAAGCAGCCCCTTCGAAGGAAAATGAAAACTGTCTAAATTCACAGTCAAACGTTGCAGAAAGAGACTGCTCAAGTGCTGGCTCCATGTAAAGCTGTAATGCAGAGAAACCCATCACAACCACAAGATCAGATGCCCAAATGTCTTATTAAATAATCCACCAGTGAAAGACCAATGAAGAAACCAGATACCCATAAAGGACTGTTTTAGAGTTAAAATGATTCCCAAGACTGAAAGCTGAACTGATGTAAAATGTGTTTTGTTACAGGAGGTCTAATTTTGATGGAAACAGCTTGTGACATGTTTAAAAAAGTGCAGTATATAAAAAAATGTTACTTCAGACTACATATTTTATAATAAAAAACAGAATGCAAGATATGGCTTTTAGTTATTTATTTGTATTTGTTTAGTGAGGTAAAGCACTGATCAAACAAACAGTGACCATTTGTTGGCAGAGTCAGGGTTACATTCAGAAAAGTATCAACAAATTCTAAATCAGATAAATGAAATTAAGCAACATCAGTGTACCAATGAGAACAAGAGCAGATTCCAATTGAAATATTAGTATTAGTGAAGACAGGACAGGATAAAGTATTGTTAACCTATATTGCTCGAGTGTTTAAATCTGTTTTATTTGGTTAGAAAGGAATGAAGAGACTTTTTGAACAGTTTTCAATTTGCTGGCTAGCTTCAGGCTGGGGCAATTTTAGAGAAGGATCTTTCACAGGTAGCAAGAGTAATGATAGCTCTATGTAACTGGACAGTCAGAGGTACAGAGGGATTAAGAAGAGCATTTGATAATCAGATTGTCAAGAGGAGATGGACAGTATATTTTATGCAAAAGTATAAAATTAAGTATGTTAGTGGAAGAGCAGCCCTAACACCTACCAGTAGCCTAGCCATGTACCTTTGCTCACTGTGGAAGAATGGTGCTCACTTTAGTTTGAAGGGGGAAAATGTAAGTACTTGGTTTTCAATATAATGGAGCTGATAGTGTTTTGTGAAGAGCAGAGGGTTATGATTGGAAGTCCATATGCTAGTCTTGGAAGTAACCCATTGGTGGCAATGGAATGTCGAGCTTCAATATTTGGCAGAGTAGAGATTTTGTAAGACATTCTTAACTGAGCAAGTACTTTGTACATTTGGAATTCAATACATTTTTGAAAGGCAAGTTCTTGCTTAAAAAATATACCAAGACACATTTGATCTTTGGCAGGCAGATGAGGAATAACTAAAGGAATAGTTACGTTACATATGTTGGAGCTCCAAATAGCATTGTTGAGATTTTTGGAGAGTTCACAGTGGAATTATTGTTGTGAAGCCAAGTCGAGATGGTTGAGAAGTCATTCTGAGCTTCATTTTGCAGACAGACTGGATATTTACTACTTGGTCGTTAAAACAATGTCAGCTGTATATAGGATACAGTTGATATGTGGAGGTCCCATGGAAAATCATTTATAAAACGAGGTGTGGACCATGCAAAGAATGCTGGGGAACATTTTAAAACGGTGGGGTAGTATTTTCATTGTGAGCATTACATTAAATAGAAAAGTACTAAGTAGGTTACTATCTAGTCTAAAATACTGGGATTAATATTATGGAAGAAAAGATCAGTTTTATTGAGATGTTTCTGTACTTCCTTATTATTAATATCCTTGAAGTGGAATGGATGATTTTCAATGATCCTGTGTGTACGTGGTACATAAATGTATTTATTTATTTAACATTTGTTTGCCAGGATAGTCCACCGGGACAACAAGTGTCTGTTTTCAGTGGAGTCCTGGGAAGAATAACACCATAAGTTTACAGAGTTAAGAAACATTTACAAAAGAGACATTACAGAGTAGTAGCATACAGATTGTAGACTTTACAGCAGTTAGTATACAGTAAGAGGCTATAACCCCTTTTGGATGAAAATACAAGTGTACACAATATACAATGAGAGTAGATAAGAACCTGGTAGAGCATTGCAAGATATTTCACAATTACATAAGAGTATATAAATGTTTAAGTTTCCATATATACATTCAAGCAAATATACATGAAAGAGCATATATATATATATATATATATATATATAATACATACACAAACACACACACACACACACACACACACACACACACACACACACACACACACACACACACTCACACCCACACCCACACACACACACACACACACCCACACACACACACACACACACACACACACACACACACACACACACACACACACACACACATACACTGATATAAAGGTTATTGCTCATACATGGATAGGTATAGTTAGAGGGTGTTGTCCAGGACAGATGGGGGTGTATAAATACTGAGTGGATGAGGCTTCAGGGGGGTCAATTACAGTTGCATAGATGGTTGGTGAAGAGGTATGTTTTAAGTAGGTGTTTGAAGGAGGGTGTTGAGTTTTGTAGTCTGAGCTCAGGGGGAAGGTTGTTCCATATTTTTGCTATTTTGTGGGCAAATAGTGGTTCCCCACAGTTGTTTTTGCATGTGATGGTTTTGATTAAGGCTTCGTTGGAGGACCGAAGTTGTCTAATTGTAGAGGTTCAGCATGCCAGTCAGGTCAGGGATTTTCTCACGATAGTACAGAATTAGATGAAATGAAAGTCATTTACCTAGTATGACCCATGATCCTTGCCCCTGTCCATCCATCCTGGCTGTTTGGATTATCCCCCTCAAGTGAGATGCAAGCCAACAGCAATTTCAGAGCATCCCCAGCATTTTCCCTCTCCTGTTCCAATAATGCTAAGTACTCTTCTTAATGATCTTCAAATGGATTTGTTCCCAAAACAAATGAGAGGTGCTACAACAGAAGAGAACCCCAGAGATAGTAGGGCACCTCAGACAAGGTCTATCATGATCCTTTACAAGAAGGGAAAAAAAACATAAAGGGTTGCTGCAAACAGTTAGATACAAAAAGGATCTACCATTATAGTACGTGCATACTCCAGCCATCTAACATTATAGTACGTGCATACTCCAGCTGTCTAACATTATAGTGCGTGCATACTCCAGCCATCTAACATTATAGTACGTGCATACTCCAGCTGTCTAACATTATAGTGCGTGCATACTCCAGCCATCTAACATTATAGTACGTGCATACTCCAGCCATCTAGACTGTGTGGGATAAATCCTCCAGCTACCACAATTCCTGAGCAATATCATAGCAGGATACATTTCAGTATGGTGGAACCAAAAGATGCTCTGCAAATGAGATCCAATTTGCACATGCTTGACAAAAGTGTGCATTATAGAACATGTTCCTGCTGCATAGATATCATAAACTGATGAGCTTTTCAAAAAGGCAAAAGTAGACATATATCTAATGGAATGTGCTCTTGGTTTGGTTGAAAGATTGTAAACAAAAATATTATAATCTGATCATCTAGACAAGGTGACTTTAGCAAGATTGGACTCCAACTTGTCTTTAGAAAAGGAGACAAAGTTGAACATATTTACATATAGTTTTTGTGCAATGCAAATAAAATCTCAATTGACAATGCAAATCTAAAGTATAAAAAAGTGGCATAAATGGTTCTATGTCTATGATGCTGGAAAATCAGAAGATTGGGGGTCCTATTTCTGCATCAGGTGCTTGTATTAATTTTCCAATACTGACACTGGAGTGCAGCATGGGGAGGGGTGCTGCATCCCTGGGTCTGAACATTAACTTATTCAGTCCTGTGCAGCAGGAGGCTAATTAATTCTCTTACTTCTTGAACGCTTTTCTCAAAAATGATGCACATACAACACACTTCATCTAATAAATGAAATGAGCTACAAAAAATGTAAAATATGAAAGCTCTTTAGTATACAATGGGCTACACAGTGGTGTCAGTAGCAGACCTCTGTCTGTAGGTGTTGGTTTTATATTTCAGATTTATGAAACAGAACTGGTATTTTATTTGCCAAAAATTATTAGCGTTATGGTCAAAGAAATGCTTATATCTCTCTAAATATGAAATATAGAACCAAGATGACAGTGAGAAATTATTTAACTGTTTGAAGGATTTCAAATGATGCCTGTTAGAAAATATTTATCTGTCTGAGAGCTTACCAATGATGTATGACAAAAGAGTTAACCTACTGCTCTTTTTATGATATTACAGAATCTATGTAAATTATGCATATAATTTTTACTCAGTATTTCAATTCAGTATCACTCTACAATCTTATCATTGGTTACACAGCTTTTATTAAATGAATGCAGTTATGAAGATATTGCTAATAGCTGTGTTTTACCTAAAAAACATTTATATCTCATAACTCCTTCCTACTATCCACCATGTTGTAATGTCATTTTTATTAATACTGTTTGCTTACGCAATCCCCAGCATGATCGTATCACTCCATTTTTGCATTTTTAATATAAACATAAAAAATCTCATATTTTCATAACTTTTTGAAAACACTCCTTAATATCTCTAGCGCTATACATCCCATTCTGACCATTTCACTATGAATGCTTAGCAAATTACGTCATCCTGTAGACTCCAAATTGCTACCTTAGTTTTAGGTATGTCGCTGTACTAGGACTTCAGAAACTAGACTTTGAAAATATGAAATTATGCCGTGATCCCTTTACAAGGCAAATATTTCCATTATGGTAAGTACTTTGCAGCTGACTGCTCTGAATCTGGGATAACAGGATACAAGAATCACATATCTTGTCATTTGGAAAGAAAGAGCTAATTACAGTGAGAGGTCGCAGGCCTAACCCCTCTAGAATAAGTTGAGTTTCCTCAAGGCACTCATCCTAGTAATCTTACAGGATTTTAAAAATTTTAAAGAGTTTATATATTTTACAGGGTTGAAGATCATACTGACATACTGAGAGGCAGTCCTAATGATTTGATTTTGGGAGGAGTATGTGAACAGATTGACAGTAGTAAGGAATGTGCTGAGGAGGAAGCCTAGGTACTTTTGGCGAAGTTTCATTATAGTATCTTTTGGAAACTCCATTACTCTGACTAACTATGTCATCAATAAAACACCTCCAAAAGTTAATTCACTAGTCAGGAATCTGAGAACTCATGTAGATAGTACCCAAGCCTGCAACCAACATGTGTCCAAGGTAGGAAGAAATCCTTCTGTGTTGCTCAACTTATAACCAAGGGCATGGCAGCTAGGACCAGAGAGCTCATCATACCACTGTACTCAGCCATCATCAGACCCTTCGTAAAATATAATGCCGCCTTCAGTATGTACCTGACCAGACACATGCAGCAACTGGAACCTCCACAAAGGTTCCTTACTAAAAGAATACAGGGAGTAAACACAATGCCCTATGCTGATCACCTGGCAGCCATGTCTCTTTACTCTGTATTATACAGACTTCTGACAGGTGACCTTTGCTTGCCATACAAGACATCCCTGAACCCTGTTTTGATGAACCTTCTGCACATTCTCAAAAAAAAAAAAACAGCATCAGAGCTACTAGATTAAAAGACCTAAATTTTGCTTGCAACATAAATAGGACATGTTGGATATGTTGGAGAGACAGATATGTTTTTCAGAGAATTCCCATTCTTTGGAACAGGCTCCCTATCCATGTGAAGCAGAGTTCCTCCCTATCCTTATTTAAGCGCAACTTGCACCTATGGATGGGTAATTAGAAATTCAACCCTGGTCTGGCACCTATGTCTGTGATTGACAGAGGCAGTCAGCAAATCACCCTCTATATAAATCAAATTTATGGATCACATTTGGGTTGCACAGCTAGAGCTATAAAGGTCCTAGTACTCTTTAGCCAAGTATACACCTATGATCCTATGAAACTATAAACCTATTAGTAAGGACATAGTGCCAAAACATCTGATAGCGAGTACATGAAAGGACTACCTTAAATCACAGAATGTCCAATTAACATCTTATGAACTCCCAAAGTGATGAATTAGAAATAATGGCACTCAGAAATTAGGACTAAGAGCTAGTGCAGTGAAAAATGTGAATCAAGACAATTTTGCCAGAAAGAGGACAATTTAATTATCAGCTTATTTGTATATCTCTGAATCATATTTTTAATTGCATTTTTCTGCTACTAGCACTGTCAGCCTTGTGACAGCTGTAATGTGTATTTTGGCCCATGCATCACATTAGCACAGGCATCCCCCACACTCCCACAGACATGCAGACATTCAGGTGCATATGCGTGCGCGCACACACACACACACACACACACACACACACACACACACACACACACACGGTAGGTCTGAAAAAATAAGCAAGTATGTGACAAATGAAGAACTAGCAGCAATCCTGATAATACGTAAATACAGAACTGTAATATAAAGGGAGAGAACAGTGCACAGACTATAGTAAAAGTGGCAAAGGGATGGATTTGGACAAAAGGTGAGAGGAGTACATGAAGAGATAGGGAGGAACAAGCATATCAGCTTACAAGAAATGATCTAAGTGTGAGGATGGGCTGTCAACTTGCCAATAAGTATAAAGTTGTTAAAAGGAGTGCTTTTAGCAAATGCATTTGGCAAAGAAGGTAAAAAAAGTTGCTCTTCTTGTATTCAGCATTATTTTTACTAATTTTTATTTCTTTAGAAAGCTTGATCCAAGAAATACCACACTGTTTTAAATCTAAAATAGATTGAAAGTGTGTGGTTAATGTTATTGCCAAGAAAGCCCATATTTTGTTTGCAGATTATATAAATATTGTGAGAATTACATTATATTTTTATTTATTTTGCATTTTTAACTGACTATGTGAGCCCATCTGAAGACCCTTTTCAGCCATGATCCAGTCCAAAAGCAGCAACTGAAACCTATACCACAATACATAGAATGTTCATAGGTTCATACTAGGCTATCTGCCCTGAGGCAATTATAAGCGTAGCCCGATTCTGTATGGCTTACGCCACCCCTTGATTTGAGTATACTGTGCCCTTTTTAAGGTTTAGTTTACTGTGCCTCTGTCTAATAATGACACGGGAGTAATCCCTGGGACAAACCTATGATCCCCCATCCACCTATCGAGATTCTCCTTGAAGAGATTCAGTGAGGTGCTCTGCCTCACATGAACTGGAATTCTATTCCAGAGCGAAGGGAGCCTCTGGGTTATGAACCTGTCCCTCCAGCAAGTTCTATTTATTTCTGTGCTGAGGTTTAAGTCCCTCGAGCGTGTGGCTCTAAGGGATTTAGATTTACTGAGATGGAGCATGTCCATTAATTCTGGATTTGACATAGCTTTGTATGTCAGGCATAGATCGCCTCAAAGTAGGCGGTATGCAACTGAGTAGAGCTGGAGTTTTTTTAACTGAGCAGCATATGGCATCTGTTTGAGACCCTTGATCCTCTTGGTGAGATACTTTTGGGGTCTTTCTAATTGCTGCAGGTGTCGGGTAAGGTACATCCCAAAAGGGGCATTGTATTCTATGATGGGCCTAATGAGGGATGAATAAAGGGGCACGATTACCTCTCTTGATCTAGATGTGAAACCCTTCGTGATGAGGTAGGCTATGTAGAAGGTCTTTCTAACCACTTTGGCAATGTGGTTTTCAAAGGAGAGATTGCTATCAACTTGGGTCCCCAGGTCCCTAATAACTTTCTCTGTACTTAATGGGTTTCCGCCTATGTGGTAATTTGTGGGCACATTGTTTTTGCCAAAGGGTATGACTATACATTTTTTGGCATTTAGCTTTAAACCATGGCACTGGCACCAGTTATCTGTCTCTGTAAGACCTTTTTGAAGGATGTTTGTGTCAGCTGGAGAGTTGATTATGGCGCCCAGTTTGCAGTCGTCTCGAACTTGGTGAGCCATAGTCCTCCCACGTTTGCCTGTACCTCGGAAAAGTATATACCAAACAAGAGTGGTCCCAGGACAGAACCCTGTGGGACGCCACTTGTGACCTGTTTAGAGTCTGACATGGCTCCAGCAACTCTCACTCTGTGGGTTCTGTCTTTGAGCCAGTTTGCGACCCATCTTGTGACATAGGGGTTTATATTTAAGCTGGATAGCTTATCTATGATGCCCGAGTGGGGTATTGTGTCAAATGCCTTTGCAAGGTCCAGATAGGCTGTGTGGACTACCTTCCCTTCATCTATGGCTTTGGTGACTGTTTCGAAGAAGTCAACCAGGTTCAAAAGGCAGGATCTGCCCTTGACAAAGCCGAACTGGGTAGGATCTAGTGTCTGTAGGTCCCCAATGTCTTTGTTTATGAGCTCCATGATGATCCTCTCCATAGCCTTGCAGACTAAGCTAGTCTTTCTAATTGCGATAGTTTCCAGGGTCCGTAGAGGCTCCACCTTTGTGGAGTGGGGCCACTGTTGCTGTAAGCCATTCTGTGGGCACATATCCTGTAGTGAGGCTGAGATTGTATAGCTGTTTTATTTGAGGGATTAGTTCCTCTTGGAGTTCATGTAGGACGCAACCTGGGATGCCATCTGGTCCCATGGAAGCAGTGTTTTTTGCTTTGGAGAGGGCAGCCTTCACCTGAGCATCAGAGATGTTTGGGAGGCAGCCCTCTGCTGGGATAGATACTTGCTCTTTTGGGGGGGGAGGGGGTGAAGAAGTTTGCACTGAACCTGTCTACCAGAATATTGGCGATGTCTGTGGGTTCAGTGTATTTTTTGTCATTTAGAATCAACTCAGAACAAGTCTGGGAGTTGCATCCCAGGTTTCTAACATAACTGAAAAAAGTCTTATGATTGTCTTTGGTGTCCTGTGCAATTTTTCTCTCGAAGCTGGCCTTGGAGGATTTTATGAGGGATCGTAATTTTTTGCTAGTACTGATCAGAGATGCCCTCCCTATTAGGGATTTTGCTTTATCATGTAGTAGCTTCCTCCTTCTGTTGTACAGTTTATTTATGGCAGGGGTCCACCAGACTGGACGCCTGCCTTTGGATGATTGGGTCTTGGTTTTGTTTGGGATAGCATGATCCATGCATTCCTGGAGGTGTCCGTAGAATGCGTTTATATAGGTTCATAGGTTCATACTAGGCTATCTGCACTAGGGCATTTATAAGCCTAGCCAGAATGTGTTTGGCTTTTGCCACCCATTTTAAATTTATTTTGCTATGCCCTTTTTCGAGGTTAGTATACTGTGCCTCTATCTAACAGTGACACAGAAGTGATACCCGGGGTAAACCTACGATCTCCCATCCACTCATCAAGATTCCTCTTGAAGAGAGTCAATGAGGGACTCTGCCTAACCTGGACTGGGATTTTATTCCAGAGTGAAGGGAGCCTCTGGGTTATGAATCTGTCCCTCCAGCATGTCCTATTTATTTCAGTGCTGAGGTTCAAGTCTCTCGAGCGTGTAGCTCGATGGGATTTGGATTTTCTGAGGTGCAGCATGTCCATTAATTCTGGGTTGGACATGGCTTTATACGTCAGGCACAGATCGCCTCTGAACAGGTGGTATGCCACTGAGTAGAGCTGGAGTTTCTTTAACCAGGCAGCATATGGCATCTGTTTGAGCCCTTTGATCCTCTTGGTGAGGTACTTTTGGGGTCTTTCCAGTTGCTGCAGGTGTCTGGTAAGGTACATCCCAAAAGGGGCATTGTACTCAATTATGGGCCTGATGAGGGATGAGTAAAGAGGCACGATGACCTCCCCTGATCTAGATGTGAATCCCTTCATGATTAGGTGGGCTATATAAAATGTTTTTCTAACCACTTTGGCCACGTGGTTGTCAAATGAGAGATTGCTATCAACTTGGGTCCCCAGGTCCCTAATTACTTCTTCTGTACTTAATGGATTTCCACCTATGTGGTAATTTGTGGGCACTTTGTTTTGCCAAAGGGGATGACTATACACTTTTTGGCATTTAGCTTGAGGCCATGGATCTGGCACCAGTTGTCTGTTTCTATGAGGCCCTTTTGGAGGATGCTTGTGTCGGCTGGAGAGTCGATTATGGCCAGTTTGCAGTCATCTGCAAACTTAGTCAGCCACAGTCCTTCCGTGTTGGCCTGTACCTCCGAGAAATATATACCGAACAAGAGAGGTCCCAGGACTGAGCCTTGTGGGACACCACTTGTAACTGGTTTGAGTCTGACATGGCTCCAGCAATTCTAACCATGTGGGTTCTGTCCTTGAGCCAGTTTGCAATCCATCTAGTGACATAGGGGTTTATATTTAAGCTGGTGAGCTTATCTATAATGCCCGAGTGGGGTATTGTATCGAAGGCTTTTGCGAGGTCCAGGTAGGCTGTGTGGACCACCTTCCCTCGTCAATGGTCTTGGTGACTGTTTCAAAGAAATCAACCAGGTTTAAGAGGCAGGATCTGCCCTTAACAAAGCCGAACTGGGTAGGATCCAGTGTTTGTAGGTCCCCAATATCTTTATTTATGAGGTCCATGATGATCCTTTCCATAGCTTTGCAGACCAAGCTAGTCAGGCTTATGGGGCGATAGTTTCCAGGATCCATTGAGGCACCACCTTTATGGAGAGGGACCACTGTTGCTGTACGCCACTCTTTGGGCACATATCCTGTAGTAAGGCTGAGATTGAACAGTAGTTTTATGTTTGGGTTTAGCTCTTCTTTGAGTTCATGTAGGACGAGCCGGGACACCATCTGGTCCCATTGATGCTGTGTTTTTGCTTTGG
This sequence comes from Protopterus annectens, assembly GCF_019279795.1. Classification (NCBI taxonomy): domain Eukaryota; kingdom Metazoa; phylum Chordata; order Ceratodontiformes; family Protopteridae; genus Protopterus; species Protopterus annectens. Next base: position 1,133,168,992 of record NC_056745.1, read on the forward strand.
AGACGGCGGCTCTTACCTGAGCATCTGAGATGTCAGGGGCAGCACTCTGCTGGGATAGATATTTGCCCTTTGGTGGGAGGGGAGAAGTTTGCGCTGAACCTGTCAGCTAGGATGTTGGCAATGTCTGTGGGTTCGGTGCATTTTTTGTCATTTTGGACTAATTCTGAGCATATCTGGGAATTACCACCCAGGTTCCTAACATAACTAAAGAAAGCCTTGTGATTATCCTTAGTGTCCTGTGCAATTTTTCTCTCGAAGCTGGCCTTAGACAATTTTATGTGTGCCCGTAGTTTTTTGCTAATACTGATCAGTGATGCCTTCCCTTTTTGGGATTTTGCTTTATCATTTAGTAGCTTCCTCCTTCTATTGTATAGTTTGTTTATGGCTGGGGTCCACCAGACAGGACGTCTGCGTTTGGAGGATTGGGTCTTGGTTTTATTTGGGATCGCATGATCCATGCATTCTGGAAGGTGTTCATAGAATGCATTTATAAAGGATTCTGCGGTCTGGGCCGTATTTTCCACAAACCCGGGGGCTTTGAAGGATTCCACCTCAGTTTTGAGGAGTGTAAAATTTGCTTTAGAGAAGTTTTTCACTGTGGTTTTCTGGGCAGGGGGTGGGGTCAGGATGTGAATATCCAGTGAGATTAGTTTATGGTCTGATCTTACCAGTGAGGGATACACTTCTGGTCTGGAGCATAGAGTCCCCATGTTGGTGATGATCAGGTCCAGTATGTTTTCCCCTCTTGTGGGAGTGGTAACAAGTTGTTCCATAGCATTTGAGTTTATAAATTCTAGGAACCTTTGGGCTAGGGTGTTGGAACTAGAGTAATGCTCCCAGTCTATATTTGGGTAGTTGAAGTCGCCCAATATAATGGTGTTTGGAGAGACCTTCATATTTTCCAGTGTTCTCAGGAAGGCTGAGTGGGGTTCCTGGGTTTGGGAGGGTGGTCTGTAGCAGGCTATAAACTGGAAGGCAGTTTTACCCACTGTTAGTTGCACATGGATAGTCTCTGATGCTTCGTGCTTTGCCACCAACCTGGAGGTGTGGGTATCTTTGATGAATATCGATACTCCCTCCTTTTGTGGTTCGGTCCAAGTTTTGGGGCCGAAAAGCATGGTATGAGGTATAACCTGGTAGTGCTGGGGTGCTCTCGGGAGCCCTGAACCAGGTTTCTGTTACTGCACAGATATCGATGTTCTCCATGCTAAGGAGAGTTTCGAAAAGTGCATCTTGAGGTTTAGACTTCTGGCGTTGAGTAGCATTACTCTTAGTTTCTTATCCCTTGTGATACCTATGGAGGTGGGTTTGTCTTTTGAGCCCTGCCTAAAAAGGCACTATGGGGGGTAGCAAGAGCCTTTGCCAATATCCGAAAGCCCAGGGTGACAGGTGCAAGCCGTCCCTAGCGAAGCATCGTGGCTTGTCGAGCATATCATCCCAAGCTGACAGGCATTGGATCCCCTTTGAATGACACCAGTACTTAAGCCAATTGTTGAAATTGATCATCTTGTCTTCATATTGTGGCATCATTCTTGGTGAGGGTAAGATGCTACTCAAGGTCAGGGTCATACCGGCCTGGGCTACATGCTCAGAGAGCTCCTTTATGTCTCTTTTCATGTAGTCCAGGGAGGTACGTCTCAGGTCATTCACACTAGCATGGACAATGACTGAGTCATATTTGTACTTGCCTTGGAGTGACCTGAGTGCTTGTGTTATGTGGCGGATCCTAGCACCCGACAGGCTGCTCACCGTGACCCTCTCCTTGTTCAGCCTGGTGAGCGGGACGTCAGTGTGCCTGACGATAGAGTCACCTATTACAAGTGTATCAGGTGTGTTGTTTAGTCTTAAGGGCTGTGACTGTTTGGCACACTGGCTTTGTGAGATATGTGTTGCACGTGTTTTGTTTTGGGGTAGCGGCTGCTTGGGTGTCTGCTTTGGAGGACTCTGCTGCTACGGCAGATCTTTATTTAGAGCCTCCGAGTATGTTTTGTGTGATTATGTGTTTGGTTTGCTGTCGTGGTAGGTCTATGTGAGACTGGAATTGTAGTGAGTGTGGTTTCCTTCTCCTCCTGACTGGTTATGCCAGTACTGAGTTGAGAGAGCTTAGCCTCCAGTTTGGCTATATGGTTGCATCTCTCACATGTGTTGGAATTTGTTGGGAGGAGGAGAGGGTTGTCTGTGTACATGAGGCAGTTGTAACATTGCCTCAAGATTCCCAGATTCACCAGCTGGACTGGAGAGGAGATTGACAACTGACCTTTGGACATGCTAGAATAATATTGGGAATTCCTTAATAATTGAAAACCAGGGCCAGTGGGGAGTGAGGGTGTAGTGCTTTTAATTTTTAGTGCTGACTTATATAATTGCTTTAGTGAGCACGTGCCAGGTAACTTAAGTGCAATGTGTTACAGGTAACTTAAATGCAAAAATGACAAACAGTAGCTTTCTTTCAAGTGAAACAAGGAAATAAGTACAGTAAGCAATGCAGATATCACTAGTGATCCACAGAAGTGCTGAGAAGCCGCGTATTATGTGGAATTAGCGTTCCAGGGAAATAACAAGCAAACAAACAACAAGCATATAAACAAAGCTATATTCAGCAGGCCTGGATCTAGTCTATGCTACAGCAAACAAGGTGTACCAATTTCAGTAAGATACAGTTCAAATATTCAGGCACTATAAACCTTTAACCAGAAATTCCCAGCTCAGAAGGGCAGAGTCCAGCCTCTTCTCCCACAAGAGTGCAGACCACAAACCTTCTTAATGTAAAATAACTGGCCTGAAGCCCAAGTGCTTAAACCAGAACTAATACACTTTAAGAATAACAGACACTGGGCTCTCAATCAGCAGTTCCCAACTTAGAAGGATGAAAGCTACCTGTCCTGCCACCACAGTGCATGCCACAAACCTTCCTAATGTAAAACAACTGGTCTGAAGCCCAAGTGCTTAATCCAAAAGACTTAGAATGACAGCTAAACTCTAATCAAGTTACTACCAAGCAGTAATAAATACAATTGAATACTTTAGAGAATGCCTGGATTAGTGCTCAAGTTACACAAACAAAGCTAGATCCAGCAGGCCCGAATCCAGTCTATGCCACAGCAAACAAGGCGCACCAACTTTAGTAAGAAGCAGTTCAGATATGCATGCACTATAAGCCTTCAATCAGAAATTCCCAGCTCAGAAGGGCAGAGTCCAGCCTCTCCTCCCACAAGAGTGCAGACCACGAACCCTCTTAATGTAAAATAACTGGCCTGAAAGCCCAAGTGCTTAAACCAGAATTAATACACTTTTAGAATAACAGACACTGAGCCCTCAATCAGCAGTTCCCAACCTAGAAGGATGTAAGCTACCTGTTCTGCCACTACAGTGCAGACCACAAACCCTCTCAGTGCAAAACAACTGGTCCGAAGCCCAAGTGTTTAAACCAGAAGGCTTAGAATGAGTTACACCAAGCAGTAATAAATACAATTGAGTACTTTTAAGATGATGCAAAAGTAAAAAAAAGTAGGTAGAAACACAAGTACAGTAAAAGCAGATGAAAATTTTTTTTATTTATTTATTTTTTTTTTCTGAACAAGTGCTGAGATCAAAGAAACAGATTTGAGTGCTAAAACTAGAAAACTGGCTAGTTATAGGGGAAAAAACTAAGCTAGAAGGCTTCCCTCCAACACAGAAGGGCTTGGGGGCTCAGAAGCCTACAAATAGTCTATACCACTTAACAGGAAAGGCAGGAAACAAGCTTAAATTTTTTTTTTTTTTTTTTTTTTTTTTTTTTTGTTTGTTTTTCTGTTTCCCAGATGCTCTCTTTGTACACAGTAGGAGTGACTGAAATCAGAATATGATCTCACAGCACTCAGTTGAGTGAGCAAATGAGATGGGCCCAGAAGGAGTATCCATACACAAATTTACAAGAGGGGCGGGCAGCTGCAAGGCCACTAAGATTAACAACAAAACAAAAACAGCGAGGGTGGGTGGGACTAACTGAAGAGCAGAGTGAAAACTTCCAGTTCAGCTAATATTCCTTCCACACAGTTAAAATCAATTTAAATACTGTATTTTTTGAAAAAAAAGCAGATAAAGGTACTTAAATTCTCTTATACATCCAGTTGAATATAGCAAGTTCTTAGCCGGCCAAAGCTGAGGTTTTTAAGCAGAAAATATTTCACACTGTACCACTTAAATAGGCAAGGACAGGAAATCAAAGAATGTGACTACCCCTACACCTGTAATTACTAGCAAATAACAAAATTCAGCAAACACTGACTAACTTCCAGTTCAGCTAATATTCCTTCCACACTGAAGAGCAGAGTGAAAACTTCCAGTTCAGCTAATATTCCTTCCACACAGTTAAAATCAATTTAAATACTGTATTTTTTTGGGGAAAAAAAAGCAGATAAAGGTACTTAAATTCTCTTATACGTCCAGTTGGATATAGCAAGTTCTTAGCCGGCCAAAGCTGAGGTTTTTAAGCATAAAATATTTCACACTGTACCGCTTAAATAGGCAAGGACAGGAAATCAAAGAATGTGACTACCCCCACACCTGTAATTACTAGCAAATAACAAAATTCAGCAAACACTGACTAACTTCCAGTTCAGCTAATATTCCTTCCACACTGAAGAGCAGAGTGAAAACTTCCAGTTCAGCTAATATTCCTTCCACACAGTTAAAATCAATTTAAATACTGTATTTTTGAAAAAAAAGCAGATAAAGGTACTTAAATTCTCTTATACATCCAGTTGAATATAGCAAGTTCTTAGCCGGCCAAAGCTGAGGATTTTAAGCAGAAAATATTTCACACCGTACCACTTAAATAGGCAAGGACAGGAAATCAAAGAATGTGACTACCCCCACACCTGTAATTACTAGCAAATAACAAAATTCAGCAAACACTGACTAACTTCCAGTTCAGCTAATATTCCTTCCACACTGAAGAGCAGAGTGAAAACTTCCAGTTCAGCTAATATTCCTTCCACACAGTTAAAATCAATTTAAATACTGTATTTTTTTAAAAAAAAAAAAGCAGATAAAGGTACTTAAATTCTCTTATACGTCCAGTTGAATATAGCAAGTTCTTAGCCATAGGATTCTGCAGTTTGGGCCATAGTTTCCACTGGCCCTGGGGCCTTGAAGGATTCCACTTTGGTTTTGAGAAGTGAGAAGTTCGCTTTTGAGAAGTTTTTCACTGTGGTTTTCTGGGCTGGGGGTGGTGTCGGGATGTGGACATCCAGTGAAATTAATTTATGGTCTGATCTTACCAATGAGGGATATACTTCTGGAGTGGAGCATAGAGTCCCCATGTTGGTAATGATCAGGTCTAGTATGTTGTCCCCTCTTGTGGGAGTGGTGACTAGTTGTTCCATAGCATTTGAGTTTATAATTTCCAGGAACCTTTGGGCTAAGGTGCTGGGGCTTGAGTAGTGCTCCCAGTCAATGTTTTGGTAGTTGAAGTCGCCCAATATAATGGTGTTCGGAGAGATCTTCATGTTCTCCAATGTTTTCAGGAAAGCCGAGTGGGATTCCTGACTTTGAGAGGGTGGTCTGTAGGATGCTATAAACAGAAAAGCAGTCTTGCCCACTGTTAGTTGCACATGGATGGTCTCCGATACTTTGTGCAATGCCACTAACCTGGAGGTGTGGATATCCTTGATAAATATGGAAAGTCCCCCTCCTTTTGTGGTTCGGTCCGGGTTTTGGGGCTGAAAAGCATGATATGAGGTATAGCCTGGTAGTGCTGGGGTGCTCTCTGGAGCCTTGAACCAGGTTTCTGTCACTGCACAGATATCAATGTTCTCCATACTGAGGAGAGCTTCGAGTGCGTGCATCTTGAGGTTAAGACTTCTGGCATTTAGCAACATTACCCTTAGTTTCTTGTTCCTTGTGCTGTCTATGGGGGTGGGTTTGAATTTTGAGCCTTGCCTAAAAAAGGCACTATGGGGGTGGCAAGAGCCTTTGCCAATATCCGAAAGCCCAGTGGTGACAGGTGCAAGCCATCCCTAGCGAAGCAACGTGGCTTGTTGAGCATGTCATCCCAGGCTGACAGACACTGGATCCCCTTTGAATGACACCAAAATTTTAGCCAATTGTTAAAATCGATCATTTTGTCTTTGTACTGTGGCATCATTCTAGGTGAGGGTAAGATGCTGCTCAAGGTCAGGGTCATACCAGCCTGGGCTACATGATCAGAGAGCTCCTCTATGTCTCTTTTCATTTAGTCCAGGGAGGTACGTCTCAGGTCATTCACACCAGCATGTACAATGACTGAGTCATATTTGTACTTGCTTTGGAGTGACCTGAGTGCTTGCATTATGTGGTGGATCCTAGCACCCGACAGGCAGCTCACAGTGACCTTCTCTTTATTCAGCCTGGTGAGCGGGACGTCAGTGTGTCTGACAATAGAGTCACCTATTACAAGAATATCAGGTGTGTTATTCAGCCTTAAGGGCTGCGGTTGCTTGGCACACTGACTTTGTAGGCTATGTGTTGTGCGTGTTTTGTTTTGAGGTAGCGTTTGCTTGGATGTCTGCTTTGGAGGTCTCTGTTGCTTAGGTAGATTTTTATTTAGAGCCTCCGAGTATGTTTTTGTGTATTTATGTGTTTGGTTCGCTGATGTGGTGGGACTATGTGATACTGGAATTGTGTTGTGTGAGGTTACCTTCTCCTCCTGACTGGTTACACCAGTTTTGAGATGAGAGAGCTCAGCCTCCAGTTTGGCTAGATAGTTGCATCTCTCACATATATTTGAACCTGTTTGGAGGAGGAGAGGGTTGTCCGTGTACATGAGACAGTTGTAACACTGCCTCAAAATTCCCAGATTCACCAGCTGGACTGGAGAGGATACCATTGACTGATCTTTGGACATGCTAGAGTAATATAGGGAAACTGAATTTAAGATGGACCAATATTTATTTTATTTATTATTATTTATTTTACATTTGTTGACCGGGCTAGTCCAACTGGACATAATATCCGTTTTCAGTAGAGGCCCGGGGAGAAAAGCTCCATTACAGGTAAATACACAACAATTTATCACGTTAGGCATAATATTAGTCAAAATATAAGGTAGAAAAAAGAAAAAAATTTTCAAATACAAAACAAATACTCATAATAGGAAGTAAACTTATACTATATACAACTATATTAGACTATATAAAAGATATAACAGTAACACAGGATACAGACAGAACAAACTTAACTGGTAAAATGCCCAATTCCTAGATAATAACTCTCAAAACTCCTGATAGTTTATAGAGGAGTTAAGTCAGGAGGGGTAGGGTGGAAGAGCTGGGAGAGTGTGGACATTATTTTAGTCAGGATTAGCACATGGACATATCCATTTTGTTTTGAGATGTTCTTTAATGTGTTTTTTGAAAAGAGAGGTAGAGGTTAGATTAGTTATTCCTTGAGGGAGTTGATTCCAGATTTTCCCTATTGAGTTTGCAAGTAATGAATCACCAGCTTTATTATTTGATTTAGGTAGTGATACTAGTAGTCGATTTGCAGAACGGAGTGTGGCTAGGTTTCTATATGGTATAATCATTTTTGAAAGGCTGGGGTAACCTCAGGGTAGTGAAGGGTCTTATGAATGATAAGTAGTTGTTGATAGAATAACTGGTTATTTAGCTCTAACCAATCTAGTTGTTTGAGATTAAGACAATGATGAGTTCTTAGGGGAGTAGCAGTAATGAATCTGGCTATACTATTGTAGCAGATGGAGAGTTTGGTAGTGTTACTTTTGGATAAGTTGGTATAGATGGGTGAGGCATAAAAGAGGGTGGAGATCAGGTGTGTCTGTGCAATGGTCTTTCTAGTTTCAGGGTAAGAAAAGGTTTAATTCTGTAGAGTGTCCCAATTTTTTGTTGACATTTTTAACAGTGGTGTTAATGTGTTCATCATAATTGAGATGGTTATCGATAGTTACACCTAGCAGTCGCGTGGTCTTGTCAGGGTTAATACAGGTTGCATTATTTGAAGAGATAGTGAAAAGTGGAGTGGGAGATTTTTGGGTAGGAGTAAAGAGGAGAAGTTTAGTTTTTTTGGGGTTAAGTAGGAGGCAGTGTTGCAAAAACCAATTTTCCACATTTTGGAAGACTGTTTGGGTCAGGGACTGGAGGGAGGAAATATTTTTTGCAGTGCAGATTAGCGTTGAGTCATCAGCATATTGAATGCAGGTGGCTTGTGGTATATTCAGATATAGGTCATTGATAAATAAGGAAAAAAGAAGGGGACCTAGGATAGATCCTTGTGGAACACCAATATTTACTGAGAGTAGGGAAGATAGGTTGTTCTCCCAAAGGACTGCTTGTTGCCTGTTTTGGAGATAGCTCTTAAACCACTGTAAAGAGTGTGGGCTGAGAGAAAAAAGGTTTAGTTTGTCCAAAAGTATATTGTGGTTAACCATATCAAAGGCTTTAGAAAGATCTATGAAAAGTGCTGAGGAGAAAAAATTATTGTTCCTATTTTTATTTATGGAGTCAGCGAAGGAAAGGAGGGCAGTTGTAGTACTGTGGAAAGGCCTAAATCCATGTTGACAGTTAGCTAGAAGTTTGTTTTGTAGAAGGTAGCTAAGCATTTGTTTGTGAATACATCTTTCCATTATCTTGGCTAATGGGGAAAGTAAGGCAATAGGGCGAAAATTTGAGAGTTCATTTGATGAGCCTCCTTTATGTAGGGGAATTATATGAGATATTTTCCATAAGGTGGGGATTGTTCCTTCAGTTATAGTCCTATTTATCAGTATAGATACCGGATATTGGATAGCTTTAGCCGCTATTTGTAGGTATTCAGATGGGAGTTGGTCTGCAGATGGGGTGCATGGTTTGAGTTTCTTAAGAAGCCTATAAATAAGGGATGTGGCAACGGGCTGGATTTGGAAGTCACTATATGAGGGAGAATAGAGGACAGGGTAATCGTAGAGAGTATAAGAGTAAGTAGTGCTTATGGTTTAATAGCACTAACTTGTAGGATTACTTAATTGGACCAGTGAAGGGCCTTAGAATGAGAATATGGTGATTACATTGAGAGATAGAACAGTTCTAAGGGAAAAAGTGAAGAGAAGACTTTGTGGAGCCAGGAATAGTTTAAACCCAATTAGGCAACGCTGCCCGCTGTTGCGCTATGCACAAAAACGCGCAAAACCGCGCAAAAGAGGGTTTTAAGAGAGGAAGATGAAGGAGTTTTGGAATTGACCCAAAATGGCCAATAAAACTACAGTTTCAAGTCAGTAACCATTCCCACAGGGGCAGGCAGGCTGCTCAATGTTTTTCACTGCCACTGATCAACAGAGAGACTTCCCTTTAGCCCAAGCAAAAAATTGCCTCACAGAAACTTACAAACAGTTCAAGAACAGCAAGGCTGTAACTGAACTTTTTTAAATCTCAGAAAAGTGGGAAAAAAGCAAGATTTTTTTTTTGTTTTTTTTTTTCAGAGATAGCAGAGGTTCACAAGTATCAACAAGTTATAACAGTGCAGTAAATGACCCCACACAAGAGTGCTAGGCCAAAGACAGATAAAATGCAAGTTTTGAGAAAAAAATTATTTTAAAAATAAGTACAAACAGGAAATTCAGTAAACAGCTCTAGGTTGTGCTCTAAATACAGTTACTAATGCAGAAATCAGGTTTAACAAGCCAGAAAATGCTCAAAATAGGTGGCTATGCAGAAAAACTTAGCAAATAAACAGAGGAAAAATACTTAAAATCTCAAAAGTGGCTCCTTTCTTCTCTCAGCGTTTTCTCCTCTTGGTGGGTGCTTCACCAACAGCCAACAAGCCTGAAAAGATGCCAAAACCATGAGGCAACCAGGTTTTAAGAGAGGAAGATAAAGGAGTTTTGAAATTGACCCAAAATGGCCAATAAAACTACAGTTTCAAGTTAGTAACCACTCCCACAGGGGCAGGCAGGCTGATCAATGTTTTTCACTGCCACTGATAAACAGAGAGACTTTCCTTTAGCCCAAGCAAAAAATGGCCTCACAGAAACTTACAAACAGTTCAAGAACAGCAAGCCTGTAACTGAACTTTTTTAAATCTCAGAAAAGTGGGAAAAAAGCAAGATTTTTTGGGGGGGGGGTTTTGTTTTTTTCAGAGATAGCAGAGGTTCACAAGTATCAACAAGTTATAACAGTGCAGTAAATGACCCCACACAAAAGTGCTAGGCCAAAGACAGATAAAATGCAAGTTTTGAGAAAAAAATGATTTTAAAAATAAGTGCAAACAGGAAATTCAGTAAACAGCTCTAGGTTGTGCTCTAAATACAGTTACTAATGCAGAAATCAAGTTTAACAAGCCAGAAAATGCTCAAAATAGGCGGCTATGCAGAAAAACTTAGCAAATAAACAGTGGAAAAATACCTAAAATCTCAAAAGTGGCTCCTTTCTTCTCTCAGCGTTTTCTCCTCTTGGTGGGTGCTTCACCAACAGCCAACAAGCCTGAAAAGATGCCAAAACCATGAGGCAACCAGGTTTTAAGAGAGGAAGATGAAGGAGCTTTGGAATTGACCCAAAATGGCCAATAAAACTACAGTTTCAAGTCAGTAACCACTCCCACAGGGGCAGGCAGGCTGCTCAATGTTTTTCACTGCCACTGATCAACAGAGAGACTTCCCTTTAGCCCAAGCAAAAAATGGCCTCACAGAAACTTACAAACAGTTCAAGATCAGCAAGCCTGTAACCGAACTTTTTTAAATCTCAGAAAAGTGGGAAAAAAGCAAGATTTTTTTTTGTTTTTTGTTTTTTTCAGAGATAGCAGAGGTTCACAAGTATCAACAAGTTATAACAGTGCAGTAAATGATCCCACACAAGAGTGCTAGGCCAAAGACAGATAAAATGCAAGTTTTGAGAAAAAATGATTTTAAAAATAAGTGCAAACAGGAAATTCAGTAAACAGCTCTAGGTTGTGCTCTAAATACAGTTACTAATGCAGAAATCAAGTTTAACAAGCCAGAAAATGCTCAAAATAGGCGGCTATGCAGAAAAACTTAGCAAATAAACAGAGGAAAAATACTTAAAATCTCAAAAGTGGCTCCTTTCTTCTCTCAGCGTTTTTTCCTCTTGGTGGGTGCTTCACCAACAGCCAACAAGCCTGAAAAGATGCCAAAACCATGAGGCAACCAGGTTTTAAGAGAGGAAGATGAAGGAGTTTTGGAATTGACCCAAAATGGCCAATAAAACTACAGTTTCAAGTCAGTAACCACTCCCACAGGGGCAGGCAGGCTGCTCAATGTTTTTCACTGCCACTGATCAACAGAGAGACTTCCCTTTAGCCCAAGCAAAAAATGGCCTCACAGAAACTTACAAACAGTTCAAGAACAGCAAGCCTGTAACTGAACTTTTTTAAATCTCAGAAAAGTGGGGAAAAAGCAAGATTTTTTTTGTTTTTTGTTTTTTCAGAGATAGCAGAGGTTCACAAGTATCAACAAGTTATAACAGTGCAGTAAATGACCCCACACAAGAGTGCTAGGCCAAAGACAGATAAAATGCAAGTTTTGAGAAAAAAAACGATTTTAAAAATAAGTGCAAACAGGAAATTCAGTAAACAGCTCTAGGTTGTGCTCTAAATACAGTTACTAATGCATTATTATTACACTGTTTATATTTTGTAGTGCACACAATATTCAGAGGAACACAGCACACAAGCCATATGTACAAACGCACATTAATACTGCAAACACTCTCATCAGGTGTGAGGAAACAGGAAGCTATTAAAAGTATGGTGTATAATGGGAAAAAACACAATATGACCAGGAGGTCTTCTCTATGCCATGAGTGACATTAGAGGAATATGAAACACATTTTGGCAAGATCCTTGAAGTGCTTACATGGAATATTATTTTCAAGGTACTTAGTAATGACCAAAAAGTGGAAGAGTGCATATGTTTCTGATAAGAGATGAACCTTTAATTCCTTTGGTCTAGTAGTTGTCATGTGACATAGCTTCATAGGATGTTACCAGGCTATTGACCTGATGGTCTTTACAACATGGGGCAGACAGCCACATTTGACCACAGGTGCTCTGGATCCGAAATATGATTAGAGTAAATGCAGCACAGGGAGTCATGGTTGGAGATCATCAGGTACTTCAGTGTTGGTTTTGATGTTTTATAAATAGTTTTTCGCCTCATATTGAAATGAAGCTTCGTGCTTTTAATTATTAAATGCTTTGCAAGAAACACAAATAGCATGGGAATCAATAAAGTTGTCCTGCACTGAAAAAAATGGAAGAGTTATATTTTAAAGTTAACAACCATCTCAGTCTCCTGCAATGCAGACCGCCATAATACTTACTTAAGAATATATGATGTTTCTCTTCCAGGTTTTAAGCACATCCAAGTAACCTGTCCAACAAAAGTGTAGAGAAAATGCAAGTTACCTTTTCAGCTAATTGGTGATTCCTCAACTACATTACAAATGTTACCATAACTACACAGAGTACTGGTGCTGTTACCAATGGAAAGCTATCTTGTTGGTTTACCAAACCCCAGGCAATACTTGATAAAAATGATATAATGCACCAATTATAGGTATAGAACTTGAAATTTGTTGTCACCTATTTATTTATTTTACAGTAGTTTAAAGAAAAATACTTAAACCTAAGTATGTACAGTATTAAAAGCAAAATAAATAAACAGTGAGTGATTGAAAACAACAATAAATTATTTAAGAATGCAGTACTCATCTTAATTGTAAAATGAATGTTAACCTGAGGCATTTAAAATAGTTTCCCCAAATTAATGTAGATAACATTGCCAGGCTTGCCATAAATCTTCCTAAAAAAGGCTAAATCTAAAGGACTTCTGAAAAGAGGCCATTATCTCACAAAACTGAACCAGGGAAGGCAGCTCCTTCCAAACAAGTGGTACAAAATAAGAAAAAGAGATGCTACTAAATGTCTATAAATGAGACTTGGAACAGCCAGTAGCCTTGCACCTAATAATCTAAGCCATCTTGTGGGGACATAGGGCCTTTCAGTGGTGCTTTCAGAAAATGCAGGACCCAGATTTTGAAGAGCATGGAAAGTAAGGTTAAGAATATTAAATACATATTTAGCCAACACCAGTGGCTAGCAGGGGTCCCATGGCACAGGTATAATATGGGGTTTTCTAGGAATACCCGTCAACAGTCTGATAGAGGAATTCTGTACCTACTTTAGGCAGGCCAAACCACCATTGGGAGGTCCCAGATAAAGAGCATTGTAACAGTCAAGATGAAACAGTAATAAGACATATACCACAGTCCCATGGTCTGTGAAATATTCTTCAAATAAAAGTAAAATGTGTTGACAACAGCTAAAATATGGTCCCTAAGTGATAGTCTGTCATCAAAAAAAAAAAAAAAAAATGCCCAAGTAACAAATGTGAGATACAAATTCCAACTGATTTCACCCGTAAATGTTCAATGGTGAGAGCAGATAGACTGACAGACAGTAACATGAACCAGCATTGCCTTAGTCTTGGTGTGAGTTTTGGTCGATTGTAGATGATTTAGTGAAGGACAGAATCAAAAAGTCTTCTACAAATGAAAAATCAGGCACCTGCACTGAAGAAAAAGAAAGATAAAGTAGAATATCATCAGCATAAGAATGATAAAAAAATACATCTTCTCATCATAACCTCATTTAATGGTAAAAGAGGTGCAGCCAGGTAGGGCCAAAGGGGCAGCTGACACAGCACATGGTGTTAGGGGCATGGTCAGCAAATGACAATGGTGCAGTCATGCAATACAGACATTCAGAAAGACATGCTAATACTGTATTTGAAGTTGCAGTTGAAATGTAAATGCTTTGTGTGTGGTATTTTAACTGCAGCAAGTCACTTGTTACATCTGTAGCAAGTGGTTTGCTACAGTTTCAGAGTAGTCTTATTTTGTTTGTTTTTATCCTTCCTAACTTAGAGAGGACTTCTTTTGTTTTTACTCCTCCACTTAGAGCTGAGGGAGGTATCAGATCGAGGAACTGCATAGGGCACCAGATAAACTTACAGTTTTGAGTGGCAATATGTACATTGTGAATAACAATTTTGTTTGTTTGTTTGTTTGTTTGTTTGTTTGTTTGTTTGTTTGTTTGTTTATTTATTAGCATTTATTTACCACGATTGTCCACCTTGGCATAAATTGCCTCTTTTCAGCTGAGGGTCGGGGAGAAAACCTCGAAGTATAAATACATGTATAAAAGGTACAAAAAGCAGATAAGATGACCTTAAGCAATTTTATAGAATGAATGCAAATTAAACATATAGTAAAACATAAACAGAATGTTAGAAATACAGCAGTACATATGAATAGATAAAAACATTTATAAGTCATGAATAAAATATAATGCATGATTAAAACAATGGTTCAAAACAAAGGAAGTAAAAGGAAAGAAAAGAGAAAGCTATTTGCAAGAGCACACTTTTCAAAAGTGAGGCTTGAGGAAAAAAAGTATTTAACATTTCGGTAGAAGTGATAGTTATACATCAAGGTGCAGGAGGAGCAAGGTAAAAAGACAAGTTTTTTTTCCAACACCAAGGAAATACGTAAAGGTGACAGCACAGAAAGTGGTTGGATCATGCAGTGGATGTGGTAGAGGTTGAACACATAATAGTAGATAATTTGAGTAAAAGGACAGTTGGGGAAGGTTGAGTAAGAAGATGCAGGACTATTGTCATGAAGAAAGGCCGTAAAGAAAGAAGAGTGGAGAAAAAAATCAAGATAGTGAGCCAGGAAATGTTAAAGGGTATTAACTTACGTAGCTTACGTGCTACACAGTGGTGAGATTTGTATGACGTATTATCAGCACATTTAGTTGCTTTGGTGCAGGATTGCTCAAGGAGGTTGGTCTGGGTTGTCTGAACATTAATAAGAATAGAGGCTCCAAGACAGATGGAAGGAGGAAAGTTGAAACAACATGTTTTCTAGCATTGTCTGTTGGGTGCAATAAAAATAAGGGGAGGATTTGAGAAGAGTAAGAATTGGTAAAGAAAGAGGAGAGGAAAGTAAGTGGTGTAGGGAGAAAGGATGATAAGGACATATGCTGTAGATATAATACCAGTATACCAGTATAGTGTTCTTAGATAAGGTGAGGGACAGCAGAGCTTAAAACATACTGTGTGGATGGACAGGAATTTTATACAGTCAGGAGATGACCAGAAACAGATCCATGTGTTGATTAGGTGGTGTTTTAACTGAGACTTGACATTTTTCATTTTCAATATTTATTTAAGGGCAAGAGGGATGAAGGTCCAGATTTCAGAAATGTAGGAAAACAGTTTAAGTTACCAGCAGAGTTGTTTTATTGAGTTATTAGGCGTATGTGTTTTTACTGCTGAGCGAAGAGGTCTGTTTGGTGAGTAACACTGATAAATGTGAGATAGGCTAGGGCATGTTTCTTGTTTCTGAATAAGGTTATGTTTGGTAAGTAGATGAGATCAAGTCAGGTAGAGGGGCAGTTGTAGCCAATGTAGCTGCTTACTTGCTACACAGTGGTGAGATTTGTATGACGTATTATCAGCACATTTAGTTGCTTTGGTGCAGGATTGCTCAAGGAGGTTGGTCTGGGTTGTCTGAACATTAATAAGAATAGAGGCTCCAAGACAGATGGAAGGAGGAAAGTTGAAACAGCATGTTTTC
Source organism: Protopterus annectens (assembly GCF_019279795.1). Taxonomy (NCBI): domain Eukaryota; kingdom Metazoa; phylum Chordata; order Ceratodontiformes; family Protopteridae; genus Protopterus; species Protopterus annectens. Next base: position 1,133,184,597 of record NC_056745.1, read on the forward strand.
TAGCATTGTCTGTTGGGTACGATTTTATCTGATTGAGTGACAATTGTATTACATCTTTTATATGGTAGTCAAATTTTAAGTTGTTGTGAATTATTATACCTAATAGCTTAGTGTGGGTTACTATTTCAATTTTTATGTTGCTTGTGGAGGTTAGAGTGAATATGGATTTCCAGGTGGAGAGTGTTTTGGCGTTAATGGGATGAGCTTGGATTTTTATTTTTGGTTTAGAAGTTAGGAATCCGACAGCTATGTTACAAGAGAGATAAGAGAATCCTTGGTTAGTTGTTGCAGTGTATCCATTTTTAGCAGTACAGATCAGAGTGTAGTTATCTATATATTGGATGTTTTTTACATGCTTTCTTGGTGAGTGGAGTTCATTCATAGTAAAGTTGAGTAAAAGAGAGCCTAAAATAGAGCCCTGAGGGACTGCTATTGCTATGGGAAGGAACAATGACATGTTATTTTGCCTTTTAATAGCATGTTGCCTACAGGACAGGTAACTGTCATATCAAGTGAGTGTGTGTGTGTATCTAGACCTAGGGAGGTCAGGTTTTGTAGCAGTTCTGTCTGTGAATGTGTGTCAAAAGCCTTGTGTAGATCAAGGAAGAATGCAGAGACAATGTTTCACTCATTTCTGTTGTGTTTTATAGTGGTTATGAAGTTAAAGAGTGCTGTAGTAATGCTATGATTAGGGCAGTAGCCATGCTGTGTTGGAAATAACAGATTATTGTCTGAAATGGAGAGTAGTTGTTTGTGAATACGTTTCTCAAAAACCTTTTAGAGTGGTAGATAGAATGCCTATTGGTCTATAGTGAAGTGCCACCCTTGTGTAAGTGTAAAAATCTAGATTTTTTTCCATGTCGGGAGCATAGCTTTCTTTAATAGGCCGGTTAATTAATATAAAAACTGGGTGGACTAAAGCATCTGCTGCATTTTAATGTATTCTCCTGGTAGGTTACCTGAGGGGGTCACTGGTGTATTCTCCTAGTAGGTTATCTGAGAGGGCACTGGTAAGTTCTGGTATTAGAAGTATTTTTTGTGGTGAAGGTAGAGATGGGTCAAACGACAATATTTTATGGTGATGTGTTGGTTTAAAGAAAGGTTATGGGGCAATGGAAGTTTAGAGATTTAGGACACATTATTGAAATGTGTATTGAATTAGAAGACAAAGTAATTGTCTCTGAGTTGACTGAGGGTCAGCAGAGGGGCGAGGTTAGGTAACTTGACCAGGATTTAGTAGTTGGTGGACTGATGACCAGATGATTCTGGGGTTCTTTTGATTTACAGTTTGTAAAGTGGTGTAATATGTTTTTGTGTCAAGTTTAGTAATTTGTTTGGTGCTATTTCTAATGTATTTATATTTTTGTAGATTAGACTATGTCTTATGTTTTTTTTCTCTCCAGGTTTCCCATGCTTTGTCCTTCTGGTTCATAAATTATTTGGTTTGTCAGGAGAGCCAGGGTGCTTGATTTGCTTTGAATCTTTTAGTTCTTATTCAGACATGTACATTTAAAATATTCAGGAAAGAGGGTTTGAATAGGGAGACAGCATTGTCTAACTGAAGGTTTAGTATTTGGTTCCAGTTTATTAATTTTAATTTTGAGATGAAGGCATCTTTTTGTTAAGAGGATAGATTCCAAGCATGGATGTAGAGATGGAGTTTATGAATATTGTGATGGTCCCTTATAGCAAAGGTGGACAGGTGGAAAATTAGGGTGCTGGAGAGAGCACCAGAGGAGATAATTTTGTTTCAGAAGTTCATGAGGATCTACTCTAAGGTGGGTTTCCTGAATACTTACAATACCTAGTTGAGGAAGTAGTAAGCTGGATTCATCCAATTAAGAGGTGCAATTGCTAAAGGCCCGCCAGTCAATATTTAGATCACCTGTTATGACAGTTTTTTGTGGAGTATTTGAGGAAGTGGGGGAGAAGAATTCTTCTGTTGTATTTGTTGTCTGGTGGAATGTAAGTACATTTTATGCACACAGGTTTTTATTTACTGAATTTTAGAAAAAAAGATTTGGTTTTAGAACAAAGGAGCCAAAATTATATCCTGAGGTATCACACTCTGGCACATATGAATGAGAGGAATTTATATCTTGACACCATCTGTTGAATCTGAATGGACAGACAGGACACAGACCAGTCCAAGAGTGTCCCAGATAATCCACAATGTACACGATGGCATTCAGTCAGAGACACATGATTCACAGCTTCAAAAGCTACAGAGAGCTCAAGAAGAGCCAGCACTGAATGTTTTCTTTATTCTCTCATCATTAGGAGGCTGTTTACCACTCACAATGAGTGCAGTCTGGGTATAGTGCCTAGACCTATATCCAGCCTGATGTTAGTCTGGATTTAGGTCTGTCTGTCAAGCAACATCAAATAACAGTACAACTGTGTATATTCAACCTTTTCAATAGCATTTCCAGTAAAGGAAAAGTTAAAGACACAGTGATAATTCTCTAGCAAAGTCACATCCAAGAATGTTTTACAAAAAACTTAGGCAGCCAAAACCTCTTTTACAGAGGATGTAAACATCCAATATATCAAGAAAGATTAAACTACATGGAGAATAACTGGTCCTGGCAAATTCAGATAAGTTTTAAATAGCCGTCAAGGGCCAGGATCCAGTTAGTAACTGGTCAGGCACATAGCTGACACAATGTCCATGAGTTTATCATAACCAACATATTCAAACTCTGTCTAGTAAAAGTCTAACTTACTCATCACCATGCTGGGTGCTCTCTAGGGATGCGAGACCTTTATCTTGGCAACCTTGTAATATATCAAGCAGCTTCTATGTACCCATTAGATGAAAAAAAAACTTTCCAGGTCATCAGACAGGCTGAGCTGTACAGTTTGTCATCCACCTGTAAGACTACAGCTGAAGGATCAATTGCAACAGAGACCTTTTCGGACACATAATTGGCATTTTTCTGAGAGATCTTGTCTGGTACAAAGCATAATGATCATCTAAAGCAAGTTTGTCCTTAAGAAGGTGCATCTTACCCTATGAGTGCTCTAACCTCCACTCTAACCTGAGCATCAAATTAAACTGTTGAGCCAAGGCTCACAATGAGTCACTAGTCTAGGGCATACATTCATTTGGGCAACGTGACCCAGAGCATTGCTAGAAGCAAAATCATATGTTAAATCCAAGTCATCAGGATCATGTGCATTGAAAACCCTAAAAGTTGGTCAAAGATCATTCAGAGAATACCAGAATCTGCTACCCTGAGATCTCTGCTTTCCACCAGATCTATAAAGGAGACTGTGAGGGGATAAACAAGTTCAAAATGACTCAGACAGACTGAAGCCAGATTTCATGTAATATAAATCTAGAACTTTTTTGCAGTCCTAGTAACAGTTAATAAAATTAACTATTGCATTATCTATGGCCTCTTCAGAATATGCAAAATACCTTAACCAGTTAGAAAACTTAACCACTGAACCAAATACCTTTTTTATGGGTGACTTCAGTTATGCACCCATAAAATGGTAAATGTATACTACTAACAAAAAATATATACATAAGATTACTTGACTTCATAAGTACTAATACGTTTGACCAGATTGTCCCTTTGTCCACCAGAGGTGAGAGTCACTAAGAGCTTGTTTTGTCTTACATATCCTACAATTACAGCACCTCACTTGTTATTCTTCTACCCACCTGTTCTATCCTTCTCCTTGAAACCCTGTTTCATGGTCCCAGGGAACTCCTTTACTTTCAGAGATTATTCCAAAACTGATTACTTACAATGTACTGATATTACTGGTAATCCCACATGGTACAGCTAACCAGCAAACCTTGTACCTGAGGCTACTGCCTACGCCTCTAAATATTACTTCTTCTTAGACAGATGTCCTGAGATATCCATAGCCATCCAATTAAAGCCTACTGGCAGGTTTAAAATTAAATCCATATGGTGGAACTCCCGCATTAACAAACTCTGTAACAAAAAAGAATTCCTGGCCATCTATAAAAGATCTCTACTTCATTATATAAATGAATTTGAAAGTCCACAAAGTTACCATTAGGAAATGCAAGGGTTACTACAAACTTAGGGTTGCAATTAATTTAAAAGACAAAAATAGGATTTTTTCAGCTACAATAGAAAACTTAGAAGTAACCAGCAATTCTGTACCAAACTTGTCACTAACAGTATTTCCTTCTGTAACCCCAACAATATTTATAATACTCCTGCAGACAAATTCTCATCCAACTTCACCCCACCCACCTTCCTATCTGCCCCCATTCATCTCACTTGTCCCCTCTTCAATAAGTCCTTTTGACACTTTCCAAAATTTAAAATTTGAGTTCCATAGGTCCTGGCAATATCCCTGGGTGTCCTGTCATTAGCAGTAAGTTATCTAGCAAAACAACTCCATCAACTCTTGATCCTGAATCTGTCCACTAACTACACCCCAAGGTGAGGAAAATGGCTGTTGTGGTGCCCTTCCACCGTGGTGATCCTATACTGACTTTGGTAACTACAGGCATATCAGTCTCATTAGTATTATTTTCAAAACTATAGAACATATTATAGCTGAACTAATAAACAACCAGTTCAGCTTTGTAAAAGTGTGAGCATGTCTGCTCACACAGGATGACTTCTTTGAAAGGAATACTGAGGTCAGGGAAAAAGTGCATGCAAGCCTTACTGTTTACGTGAATATTGTCAAGGTCTTCAATATTATCCACCATGCTGGGATTATTAACAGTGATTGTCCCAAGTCAACATTAATACATATTGCTAAGGTCAAAGGTACTTACTCTGGGCAGAAATACATCACCAGTGCTGTTCCACAGGGTTCTGTTCTGGAACCCCCCCCCCCCCCATTGTTTGGCATATATTTCTCAGAAGTAAAAGTTGATATCAAGGCATTATGGCAAACAACATTTTTTGATGATTGCAAACTGGGGGTGTTTATCAAATTCGATTCTAATACCAAAATTATTCAGCAAGGGCTTGACCAAGCAAATGAATGGTGTGTTAAAATGGGTTTACCCTCAACAATAAGAACTATAGTAAAGTTTCCTTTAATAAAGTCTTTATCACAATTGCATACAGTATAGACAGTATTGTACTAATATTTGACCTAGTTGTCAGTGACTTTTGTGTAATTTTTAGTTTTGAAGACGTCTTTTACACTTCAAAAAAGACAGACGCATTGAACTTGCTGAATAAATTCTGTCAAGCACTTTTATGGATATTTATTTAAATTTTGGTGATTTCTTCAAGGCTCAGAGAAGTTATAGTCCTATTTTATTCTTTTCTTATCAAGGACACCATTTAATCTATCCCTTTCTAAGGCATATGCCTCACTAAGCCCATAAACCAACTCGTGAGACCTCACCATTTCCTCACTGTAAAGATTTTGGGTCTTAGTACCCTTAGCTACTCTAATGGTCTAAAAATCCTGTCCCTATACTCAGTCTTCAATAGGCTCCTAAGGAGTGATATTTGCTTAGCCTTCCATGCTATGAATGACCCCACACTCTTTGAAATCCTTCACCTAACTAGAACCAGTGGTAAAGCAAGAACCCGCTCTGTACTGCCACATTAATCTATACTGATGCACATTAATGATACCTACTGGCATGACAAGTACCTAAACGGACATATCCCAATTTCTGGAATAGGTTCCCCCTACATATCAAGCAGAGTATGTCCCAGCCAAATTTTAAAATCAGTCTGGATGATTAGCTGGGTGATCACAAATTTTCACCTCGGACATATGGAGATAATATATTTAATGGGGGGCACTATTAATCTCCCACAAATATTGAGTCATCTGGCTGAGCATCTCAATGATCTCCTTGGCTGCAAGCCTAGTACCAGTCTATGTACCGGGTAGTAATCAGATGTAGAGACAAGATCCACTTCCAGCACCACGTCTGTGATTTTTGACCAAGATGAAAAAAGTAAGTTCTACATATATGCAAATGTATGGGTCACAGTGGAGACAACCTGACTAAAGCCAAAGGTCTCTATTCAGCTTAAGGGCACCATAACAAGTTAATAGGTCTCAGCATCTACCTAGTCAGTAAAATCACTAGGACTAGCCACTTAGGGCAGTATAAGCTAGGGCAACCAGGAAATCCGAAAGCTCTTCAAAAAATATTGAAGTTAATTTGGTGGGTGTTACAAAATGAGAATTTTGCAAATCACTCCTGTGGCATGGACAACTTCAAAGGTGAAATATTCTTCAGAGCTCAACCCTGGTAAGCTTGAGGCATGATGGAATACAAACAACCACCCTACGACCTACAACCTCCCTGGTTGTGCACCTATGTCTCTAATGGACACAGGCAACTGTAAATGTTTCATCTCCCAGGCCCTAGCTTGTAAATGTTTCATCTCCCAATCCCCTGCTTACACTTATCAAGGGCATCAGAACTTGTTAAAGATTTGGGATGCATGGCTAGGGTTAAAAACGGCCTTGTGGTTATTAGCCTAGTAAGCACCAATGAACCTATGACCAAACCTGGGGCTGTGAATCACCAAAAAAAGCTGGTAGAATGCAGAAAACTAAACATGGCCTGACATTCACGCTCAGCAATATCTTGGTGATGAAAGTCAGGTCAATTGAGTACAGCAAATCAGATATAATTCCCAATTAGTTCCTGATCAACCTCAGGTACTAGACACAACCAAGAAGGACTCCAAAGATCATGCCATTTCACTCTTGGATAGTGTTTGGCAACCTTAATCCCCAAATGACAAAACCTATTAGGGCATATGAGAATTAACTTTCTCCTAGCCCTACTTTGTGGTTCCTCACCACCCCAAGCTTCCTACATTTAAGAGAAACATGAGTGCTAAGTGTGTCCTTGTGATATCAGACTGTGTCTTATCTGCAAAATCTGCACAGGGGTTTTCACATATTAGATATGCAACATATTACATATATAAGACTGATGTACAAATCAAGTGTCTAGAGCTGTGTCTTCAGTCTAGTAGAGTACAATCATATTGCATGTCTACATGTATTCAGTGTCTCCATCCACTATCCTAAACTACTAAACAAAATACTTTCTCCTGCTAATCTGAAGTGATGACAACTAAAATTACTTAAGATGCTGAAATTCTGTTTTGGGGCTTGTTTTTCATAATGCTGCTCTGTAGATATTTCTTATTTACAAATGATTTATCTATAAATCTGAGCAAAACTTGGAGAACAAAGCTGTCCACCTTTTTATTGCTTAAAAGAGTCTGTTTAAATTGCACAATCATTCCATATGTTGTAGTTACACAAATTCATATGATCAGTACTCTTTAATGGCCAGTGTAATTTTCGTGAATTTCTTCCATGTTTGACTCAGTTATGATAGCCCTACAACCACCAATGACTGATGTTGCAGGAGAACCTCTCAGAAAATTGGAAGTCTGGATATTTTGCACTTGCACAGCTCAAACAAAAACTTTGTTCAACAGACAATGCAAAAGTGCCAGGGAAATATCATTCAGCTGAGAACAGCATGCAGACGTTAAAGTAATTCAGTAGATTTTGGCAAACTGATTTTCACAGGCTTGCATCTTCTTGATCTGTGTAAAAGCATTATTGCAATAGAGAGAACATCCAAGTAGGCACAAGATGAATGTTTTCACCAAAAATGCATGTTTCCTCAGATCTACTGAAGTTTTTATGAACAGTGCAGAATGAAACCAATGTGCCATATTATTTTAAAGTTAAGGAAGACATTTTTCTGTCAAACAGGAGGAAAAGAGTTGACCTGAAGCAATAAATGTTAGCCAAAGATGAACTGACCCTGTGTGAGATGTTTATTTTTCATGGGATATCAAGGGGTCCAAAAACTACTGATGTGTATGGATTTAAATTAAAACACAAAGTGCAAGACTAAGAATTTGGTGAATGATGAAACTAATCACAGAATAATCTGCTCCATGAGAAATTACTATTTAAGTGACAGGCTATTTAAAGAGTCTGAGTTAACATTAGAGAAATAAAAGGAACTTCATAAGTCCTTCTTTTTATGTTAAACTGACCTAGGTTCCTCATTGGAGGGAAAGGGATTCCTTAGTATTGCAAACTAACAAGAAAACTTGAGTTTTAAAAGGGAATTAAATAGTCCTTGATTTAATCCAATCCAGGATCATAACATAACAAGTAAAGGATACGTGCTTTCATCCAGCATCCATTAAGCTTACATATAAAATGTAGGAGACAAACGCTTTCTTCCATAAACATGAACTTCTGACAATCTGAGATACGTTTATAAAAATGTTTAAATTTACTTAATGAACATTACTGATACTTGTATACATTATATTAGCTTCCTAGATTGCATTTAATAAAGACCACTCCGCTTCCTAGTAAACCTTCCTTTTTTTATTTTTTTTTTAACACTGGAAAATGCCAATTATGTCATGCAAGCAAACTGTCCAATGTGCAGCTCACAAGCATTACAGAGAAGACATGTGTACCCAAAATTTTGTGAGTTCAATTGAAGTACTGTGAAAATTGCTACAGGTGATAATGTATTCAATCACCAGAGTGCATGGATAACAGTAAAATTGTTAATGAGTACCAAAACGTATTTTAGTCAAACAGAATACAAATAAATGGAACTGCAGCTGTGTCCAAGCTAGATATTCACTGATACATAAATCAATATAAGGGCTGAGCAAACATTTAAAATGTTGGGTATGGAGTATAGAGTACATTTGTATTTATCTTACAGCTTTATTTCAGATGCACCACTAGGACAGTTTTAATTAAATTATGTGTAGAAAAATAAGATATACAGGCTACTGTTTCAAGGTGTCATTTTACAAAATTTACAACTTAAGGCAAGATTAAAAGACTGCATGCTGTTGAGATGTAAAATGCATACAGTTATGCAGGTCTGAATGACAAGAACATGATGCATTGCCAAAATGTGCACTACAGCACTACTGGACATGTGCAGAAGTTGTAAAACAGTGCTGTGAGAATGCAAAAGTTGTGATACAGTTCTATGAGAAGCTGTGAAAATGCAGAAAACTGTGATTCAGTGCTGTAAGAATGCAAAACCTGTCATGCAGTACTGTGAAAAGCTGTGACGCAGTGTTGTGAGAATGCAGAAGCTGTGATGGAGATCTGTGGGAAGTTGTGATGCAGTGCTGTGAGAAGATGTGATGCAGTGCTGTGAAAAGCTGTAATGTGCTGTGAGAATGCAGAAGCTGTGATTCAGTGCTGTGAGAATGCAGAAGCTGTGACACAGTGCTGTCAGAAGTTATGATGCAGTGACGAAAGAATGCAGAAGCTGTGGTGCAGTGCTGTGAGAATCTGTAATGCAGTGCTGTGAGAAGCTGTGAAGCAGTGCTGCAAGAATGCAGAAGCTGTGATTCAGTGGTAGGAAAAGCTGTGGCACAGTGCTGTGAGAATGCAGAAGCTGTGATTCAGTGCAGAGGGAATGCAGAAGCTGTGATGGAGAGCTGTGAGAAGCTGTGATGCAATGCTGTGAGAATGCAGAAACTCTGATTCAGTACAGGGAGAATGCAGAAGCTGTGATGGAATGCTGTGAGAAGCTGTGCTGCAATGTTATGAAAAGCTGTGATGCAGTGCTGTGAGAATGCAAAAGCTGTGATGCATGGTTTTGAAAAACTGTGATACAGTGCTGCAAGAATGCAAAAGCTATGATGCAGTCATACCTCTCAACTGTCCAGATTTTCACAGAACTTCCAGACTTTTGCCTCTTGTTCTTGGTCTGTTCCTCATATGTTTGTGGTTTTCTGTCAAATCATCAGGGATTAGTCACTAAATAATACTAAATAGTGACAGACATTGGAGTTTCATACTTCATATCCTTCAGAAAATATACAATGATGCAAAATCTGCCATGCTAGCAACTTTCTAAGCTTATAGGGGCAATATTTAAATATGTCCCTATTTTTGGGCCATTGTCCCCCATTTATTTCTGGCCTTGTCCAGATTTCTTGTGTTGCGAGGTGTGGATGTAGTGCTGTGAGAAGCTGTGATGCAATGCTGTTAGAATGCAGAAACTGTGATGCAGTGTTGTGGGAATACAGAAGCGGTGATGCAGTGTTGTGGGAATACAGAAGCTGTGATGCAGTGCTATGAGAATATGCAAGAGGGCTGTCAGAATATTTGCACATAAAGATCAGTTACCTGTTTGAGCAATGCAAAATCAAGTGCAGTACAAGGAGAGTGTTGTGTTTAAAGCGCTAAATGCAAAGAATAGAAACTGTATTCAGGATTATTGAACCCAACAATCGTTTCTAGTGAAGAAGAAATGTGTCTGTAACCAGTATTTTTCTCTGTTTTGCTCCATCTTCACTCATAACAGCAGGTCTGACTTGTTTGGACAGAGGCATAAATTACACAAAATAGAGTTAATGCCAAAGAATGTAAATGATATTGTGAATAAGTATACTGATTTGTTGAATGTCTGGGTTGCTTACAGATAGAATGTCATGATGAATTGTCTTCAGAAACAATTCCGGTTATTCGTGCCCATTTTGAAGCTAAAACAGAGCAAGGATTAAAACGTTTCGAATCATTGCGAGTAACTGTGAAACAAAATGAGCACACAGAATGGCCCAGCAGTATGGTTAATGTGCTTAAACAGAAAAATATCAGAATCTGTATTGATCCACAAGGCCTCAATAAATGGATAATGAAGGAACATTCCCTTTGCATTCCGTTGGAGAAGCGGCTGCCACAATGACCAATGCCATATTTTTTCTGTACTTGATGCAAGTCAGGGATTTTGGCAAATCAGTCTAGATGAAGCGAGTTCCACACTCACTATATTCAATATGCCTTTAGGTAGCTATAGATTTTTAAGATTATTTTTTGAACCTTGTTATTACCCAAGGTATTCCAACATGCCATAGCAAGCATGAATGAGGGACTGTAAGGTGTCATTAACATTATTAATTAATAATTACTGCACCCACATTAAAGTACCGTGATGTAACATGACCTACAACTCTACAGAATGCCAGTTAGCAAGGGTTATGAGAAGTTCCTTTATAGAAAGGTAGACCAGTTACATTTGCATCCACAGCACTGTCAGCTACATATTCGTATTATGTACAGACACAGAAAGAAATGCACTAATGTTTAGATTTCAAACATTCCATGACTGTATCTATGGCAAGCGCATTATTGTATATTCTGGCCACAAACCTCTACAAAGCATATTTAGTAAATCCTTACACAAGGCACCTGCAAACCTGTAAAGAATGTTTAAGCTCATGCATGTTACAGATAACCTTAGCAATACATATCTGGGGAACGCAGAGAAGATTTACTTGAGGAAGAATTGGAAATGTAAAGGATAATAACACATTTAACACTGACTGCTGAAGAGATTCAGATGTGGAAACATGCTACCGAAGAGGAACCAGAGATGAAACTTCTCTGGGATGTCAGTATTACGGGATGCCCAAACAGTTTGAAATAAGGACTTCAGTTAATTTATATTTTCATTCAGAGATGAACTGTTATGTTTCCAGGGGCTTGTGCTTAAAGATAAGTAGGTTACCACTGAGAAATGAGATATTGCTGTAATTACATGGATCTCATCTAGGTAAGTCTAAGTGGAATGAGCTAGAAGTACAACATATTGCCCTAGCATGGCTATCCTAAATAAGCAGATGGTACAAGACTATGCTTTGTGTAGCATGCTAAACAATCTAAACTCAAAAGAGGGAATAATTCCACAGCAAGTACTGTTGTTAAGTATTGATTTATTCCTATGTAACAATCTCATCTTCTTATAATGTATTGCTTGTTTATCTGTTTATTTGAATGTGTTACTTAAGGCACTGAAGAAAGACAAAAAATGAGGAATAGTGACATTTAAGAAAATGGGGTCAAATATCTGAAAGTGGTTCATCTAATGGACACTGTAGCAAATTCTGTAATTTATGTATTCAAAGAAAATTTTGGTAAACATAACATACCAGAATAGGATACACCTGACAATGATCCATAATTTTCCTTTCAAGAATTTAGTTTTTTTTCCCTAGAGAATAGATGTTTGAACATATTACATGTAGTTCAAAGTATCCACTATCAAATGTACAAGTCAAAAAATGATCTAAAGAGCCAAACCATTCTATAAAATGTGACTCCTCTAACCAGTTGTTAATGGTCTCTTCTAGAATAAAAAAAATGTACCTTTAAACACTGTGGAATTTTCACCAACTCAGCTGTTGATTGTATGATTAGAGCAAGATTACATTTTTCTTGTGAACATTAGAAAGTTGACAGCTGCCAGTAAAAATGTACAAAGGAGTAGTTTGGAACAAAGGCAGTTTTACATAAAAGAGCTAAGAATCCTTATATTATAAGGAAGGACAGAGTGTGAGGATAATTTTGGACAATAATTTGGGACAGAAATCAAAGCTACAGGCTAAGTTGGTGACTCATCACACAGACAAGCAATGCCTTATGTTGTCCAAAGTTATAATAAACATCTGTATAGAAGAAACTGATGAGACTTAAAAAGGGGTTTGAACAGTTTCTGGAAAACTTTTTCAAATCTTCAATCAGAACATGTCAGGCGTTGCAGTGATGACTTCACTTGAATCAGTGATTTCAGCTACCAAAACCTATACTGAGGTTAACCTGACACTCAGGATTGATCTGTTTCAATCCATTCAGGTCAGACTTGCTGGTATGAGTGAAGATGGAGGAAAATAGAGCAATTTAAATATGCCAGGTGACTGTAACTACTATACACATTATGCTTGACTAGCAAAAAAGTCACCCAGGTTTCAAGATCATTTATAATTAAGTGAATTCAGTGAAACAGTATTTTCTTATGCATTAGTTTCATGGCTCACTAGTTATATCCACAGTGCATACAATTACAAATGCAGTGTATACTAAATATTTTCATAGAGGTCATTAATACTAGCTGTGTGATGAACTGTATCTTTATGAGTGCACATGGGCGCTGGAACCATAGAGTCAGAGGGAGGGGGAGCCCCCCATTTTTACAGCTGCAAGACATGTCGGGAAAAATTAATGAAGTGGAGTTTTCACGCTAATGTGGATTCGCGTGTGGAAGTTAAACTAACTGAACTAGCTGTTCTTGTTCTCTTATTGCTCTGTGTTACAGGAGTTATGCTGCCGCTGTTCCGTTGGTGCTGCCAGAACCAGAGTCATGCTAGTAAGGAGAGTTTTGTTCTGTTATTTGCAGGAGTTATGCTGCTCCCATGTGTGTGTGTGTGTGTGTGTGTGTGTGTGTGTGTGTGTGTGTGTGTGTGTGTGTGTGTGTGTGTGTGTGTGTGTGTCTGTGTGTGTGTGTGTGTGTTCAAAATGCCCCAGTTAGGTATACCTGGTGGTTAGTGTTACTCAGGCTCAAACAATAATGATAGCCCTTTAAGTTTCAGTCTTCCTATCTTTCAGGAAACACATGGTAACACAAAACATGTTATTTTAGCAACTTTCTAAGATTATACAAGCAATATTTAAAATGTGCCCCTGGTTTTGGGCCTTTACCCCCCCCCCCAAATAAATTTTGGCTTTTTCCAGATGTCTTGTGCTGCAAAGTTGAGAGATTTAGTTGAGTGTCAAGTGGATTTTACAAGGAGCTGAGAGCCTCAGGGGAAGAGAAGTTTAGCGCTACTTATGCAAAGCTGCTTGCATTGTTAGTAGCACAACAGGTAGTATAATTGCTTTTGATTCAGAAGGCTGTGGGTTCTACTCCCATACTATGCAGATTGGTTGCTGATATTGTACTGTGTCATACTTTAAAGGTAGTGGATGCTGCAGTCTTATGAATGTTCTCCTTTGGAGATGTTACCTAGTAACTATGAACTTGTCATCAGTTTGCCATCCATTCCCAATTGCAAAATTACTAGTTTATCATTTTTTAATGTAGCATAGGAAATTTATTCTTCAAGGGCAACAGGCACTTTATTTGTAGATGAAACAATGAAATATAAAGGTGTTTGCTAGCAGCAACCTCTTCATTAGTTACAGATCCCTTCAATGTGGAATTATTTAGATTACTTACTTCTGCAGAGATTTTGCATATTTACTGACACTGCTGGATTGCAATGACAGAAGTTTGAGTGGCCTTTTATAGTTGAAATTTTCTGAAATGGGTATTTTTTTCTTTATTGGTTTATACATTTTGTTTCATTGCTTACTAGAAGACTGTTCCAAACTACAAATTTAAAACACATTCTAACAAGTGGTGCTATATTATACAAGGAATATAATTTAATACAATCAGGTTAATACAATCAGGAAGGTGAATCAAAGAATGCAAACATGTATACTTGCTCACAGGATGCAGGAGATCAAAATAAGGGAAGAGACCAGTCACCAATGGTGTCCCCCAGGGTTTGGTGCTGAGACTTTTTCTGTTTGGCATATACATCTCAAAAGTAAAAGGAAATACCAAAGGGCTTTGGCTGACTAAGTTTGAGATGACTGAAAACTAAGAGCAGTTATTGAATCCCCAAATGACTTAACCATCATGCATGAAGGTTTGTTCCAAACAATAACTGGTGCCAGAATCATGAATTGAAATTAAACACCACAAAATACATTATTGTATCCTTTGGGAAGTCATCTAATCCAGGGAACTGCAAAATTGACAATGCTCCCTGAGAACTGACCCAGTTTGGCATTTGGGAACTTGTAAGTACAGTGACCTAACTTTTGACCAACATGTGCCCAGAGTCATAAGAAAGTATTTCTATATTGCACAGCTTATAAACAAATTGATTGTGACTAGATCTAGAGATGTTATTGTCCCCTTTACAAAGTCCTCATTAGGTAAATCATTTTGTATAATGCCCAGTTTGGCATGTATCTGTCCAGACCCATGCAACAATTGGAATACCCACAGAGATACCTTGCTAAAGGGATATACGTCCTAAACAATAGGTCTTGCATGGACCATCTCAAAGATTTATAACTATACTCAGTATCCTACAGAGTGCTTAGAGGTGACGTGTCTGGCATACAAGGCATCCTCTGACCTAATACAGATGGACCTAGTAAACATCAGCAAGTCAAATGGCATCAGAAATACTCAGTCCAGGTATCTAAACTGAATGTTGTGGAGAGATGGATATATATCACAGACGCTTCCACTGTTCTAGAACAGACTATCCATTCAAGTAAAACAAAGGTCATCCCTGTCCATATTCAAATGCAACTTGAATCTAAGGATGGGTAATATAAAATGTACTCCAGGATTGCCCTTCATGCCACTAATGGATAGAGGCATTTCCTAAATGCTGCATCTCAGTCATGGGTCCCCACCAAATTATCTATAGTATGATCACATTTATTCTTACTACGGCTAATGAACAATTATCAGCCATGGGATAGGTAAGACCGATCAGGAAATATTAATTCAATCACCAAAAGGGAATTGGCTAAGCTTAAAATGTCCTCCAAGTGAACCTATGTTGTTGTAGTAAATAGTTTTAAAAAATTACCCTTTTTAGATCTCTAAGTGCCCCTCTCACCACCCCCACCCCCCCAGTCTTCAGCAGCTTCTGGCACCTTTGTGAGTGCAGCTGAAGTGATTTATGTGATCAGGACTGTGTCTCCATTTTGGAGTAACAGCTTATAGTGGAAGCATCTTATGTGTCCCCATATGTTCAGTTAGTTTCTTCTTGCAGATGTGCAAAGTTTATGAGCAGAACATTTCCTTATAATGATTCAAATAATAAAAAAAGTAGAATGTGTCCTTAGGACGGATGAGAAAAGGGAGGTATTACTGATGAGTGACTTTAATATGATGGTTAATTGGATCACCTTCACTGTAAACACATACAACAGTGGAAATATCTGTGAAGCCCTCAAAGAGAAGTCATGGATTTGATATTCTTGGACAAAGTAAAAGAGGAAAAGGTCAAATATGGATGTGGGCACCACCCGAAAACAAGTGACCATCAAACAGTATGGTTCATAAAAACTAACTACACTCATATCACACAAAAATGAAGGATCTAGCTAGAGCATGATGACAAAATGGGGTGCTACCTCATACAAGTTTTAACAAGCTACAATGAAGGTAGTCATGAGAAATAATGGTATACATGATAACTGCCATTATAACAAAACCAAACTTTTATTTGAAACAAATGAGAAAATCAAAAAAAAAAAAGACAAGCACTAGCATTTATGTGAGGTGTCACTGAGATGTGAAGGAAAACACACGAAACTGAGGGATACTGAAACTGAAGAAAACAGGCTCATAAATTCTTACTAGACAGGCAGGCCTGATGACCATATAAAGCCTAGGCATACAACCCAGAGAGTTTAGTGAGTAGATTTGCAACCACTCAATGGGGGCCATACTTCTTACCCCAGAAGTAAAATTGTAGGTACACATCCAATCATAAAGACAGACTTTGAAGGACAGTAATATTCTACACTGTCTGACATGTAAGGGAGAGCTTGTTCCAGAAGGAGGGGATTTTCTAAGAGGTCTTGTTATGTTATGAGGAAGGTTGAGGATTTCAGAGTGAGTGTTTTTAGAACTACCAATATTTCTGAGGTGCAGAAGGTCTAGTAGGACTGGATCTTTCATGGCCTGGATGATGACCCAGCGATCAGCACATGAGCTGGTATGAAGCTCTTTTAGTCTCTCAGGCTAGCTAAAGGAACTTAGCCCTTTGATTTTTTTTTTCTTTTTTAGAAAACATGGTGATTTTTTTTAGTTCAGCAAATTGTTTAGAGCAATACATTCCCAATGGTACATTGTATTCATTGGTTGCCTTAAAGAGGGAAGAATAGAAGGGGATTATGACATCTTTAAAGCTAGAGGATATACCAATGGTAATTAATTAGGCAATGTAGAAAAGTTATTTAGCTATTACTGATACATGATGATAAAAGAATAGTTAACTGCAATAAAGGGACCTAGATCTCTGTTGTGTTGACCTTAAGCATGGTATAATTTATCTAAAAGTGAAACTCAAAACAAAGTGTCCCAATAATTAATTTGAAATAAAAACTGTATTTATTTTACTTATTATTAATTTGTAGGGTAGAACTTTGATCCCACTGGAGCCATTTCATTCTCAGCCCAGGTTACACATGATAGATACATGACATTGTACACAGAATGAATGACAAAATTCAATATAAGCATACATTATATACAAAGTGAATATCATAGGTGTCTCGAGGGTATAAAGGCAATAGAAAATGATATTATATACAGGTTGACTGAAAAAACACAATATATACATGCATTTTATATATACAGAGCGTAATCAGAGATGGTATGCTGAAAGAATCACAATCAAAAATAGAGTCAGAGCAATGCAATTAGATAGAAGGGAATGAAGAGGTTAAGTTATATGGCCAAAGAAATAGCTGATGCATTTTCCTACCATCTTGAAATGTGCTTTTATTTGTGAACAGAAAATGGGGTAAGAGAATGATCTTTATGAAAAAAAGATAGAGATTCACACAGTTTGTGACTAAGGACTGAGAAAGCATGGCCTGTACAAAGTGTATTTGGGGGGGGGGGGGGCTTGGAGGAGAGGACATGAGTGGTTAAGATGTCAAACGATGTATATCGGTGCAGCTCCGAATAGTCAGGAAGTTAGTGGAGGGGAGGAGACATTCTCAATAAGTTTTAATAACTGAGATTCAAATAGAAAGTCAGCACATTGTTTCACAGGTAGACAAATAGCTTTTTCAGTGGTTTTGCAGTGGTGTTCATTTCTTGGAAAGAGAGAGTGATGAATCTACAAATGGTATTTGAAATGGACTGAATGGTGAATATATTTATTTTAGAATCTGCAACAATTAGCGGGAGGCAATATTTTAGCTGAGCCAGTTACCATTACCTCGTGGCATTTCTATAAGGTCTGGATAGAAAAGTTGAGATCCTATTAGCCCAGAGTAGGAGAGAGTTGATTTTTGTGTGTAGCCAGTCCATGTGGAGCTAGAAATTTAGGAAGGGGTGCAACCAAACCCATAAGTATTCAAATGAAATGACATTTATGATAGTGTTAAGATGATCAAGGATTTTTAGAGGCCTAGAGATAGAAGCATACTTCTCAACTGTCCAGATTTTCACAGAATGCCCAGATTTATGCCTCATATTTTTAATTTGTTCCTCATAAAATTTTGTTTTTCCTTGCAAATCTTTGGAGAATTATTGTGGATTGAAGTCAGAAAATACTATACTGACAGACATTTGAGTTTCAGACATAATACCCTTCAGAAAATTAATGCTGATGCAAAACATGTTGATTATATCAATCCTTTAAGTTTGCAAGAGCAATATTTAAAAATTGCTCATATTTTTGGGCCTTTGTTCCCCATTACTTATGGCTTTGTCCAGATTTCTTGCTGTAAGAGATTGAGAGCTCTAGACAGAAGTGAGATTTTTCCTAGTGCCAAAATGCATCTTTTTGTTTTAGAGGAATTTAAAAGAAATTAGTTATTACTGACCTATTGAATAAGGACAGGAGAATCAGCCTGAAGTTCGAGTTTAAGAGAAGAGACAGATTGGATGAAGCAGAATAGGATCATGTCATAGGATTATAGGATCATAGGAAGTTACTAGGCTAATGGCCCTAGGGCCCTTACAAGCCTAGCCAAGGTCTACCCTTATTGCCATGATCAGCACCTAATGCCCATGTCCAAGAGGGACACAGGTGGAACCCCCGGGGGGAATTTACAGTCACCGATCCAATCATCCAGATTATGTTTATAGGATCATAGGAAGTTACTAAGCTAAAGTCAGCATAAAGCAGGAGAGGAAGATGGGGTAAGTCAAAAGAAAGTTTGTTACTATAGATAGAAATAAGAGGCAGTGCCAGAATAGATTTTTGGGGGACACCTTTTTGCAGAGATACTGATGTAGAGGTTGATGAATTGAAATTAACTGAGAATGGCAATTGGAATTGTAGTTTTTGAACCAGGGTGGTGTGTATTTAGTTTTTCTGCCTCTACAGACTGTGTCAGTGGGGCCCATTTCCGTGATAATAGGTAAGACAGACTTGTTTCGACATTTTTATCTTTAAGCTTAAGGTCATGCTCAGTACACGTACTCTGGAAATTTCCTACTGGAGAATCTGTTGGGGAGTCAGTAACAGCACCAATTTTACTGTCTTCTGCAAACTTAGTTAGTTGTACACCTTTTACAGTTTATTTCACATCAGATAATTACATGCTGAAAAGCATGAGACCCAGGACATAGTTATGAGGAGCAACTCTAATGGCATGCCTTTTAAATGAGATGACACCACTAACTCTTACTGTGTGCATTCAATCAAAGAGCAAATTTGCAACTAAAAGGGTAACATAGGGGTACGCGTTTTGGATACTGAGTTTGTCAACAATGCCAGTGTGTATCAAAGGCTTTAGCAAGGTACAGATAAGCAGCATGAACAGAATAGCCTTTGTCAATGGCATCCGCTACATTTTCAAAGTTCTTAACCAGATTCAGAAAACAACATTCACCTTTCACAAAACCAAACTGATTAGGGTCAACGATTTGTAGAACTTTTTTTGTTGCTGTTGTTTATGAAACTGACCAATGAACTCGCCATGATTTTACAGATGACATAGTGAGGCTAATAGGATGATAGTTGCCAGGTCTATGGAGGAGTTGCCCTTGTGGAGTGACGACATAATTCCCATTCTACAAGAGGTCACATGCATACCCTGTGAAGAGACTAAGGTTGGAAAGAGTTCATCAATGGTGATATCATGGTGTGTCATCAGGGCCCATGGAACTTCTGGTTTTGGGTTTGGACACAGCTTCCAAGATCGCATACACAGTGAATTTGGGTGAAGGAAAGATTAGTGATTCAAGGGCAGGAATACAATGGGGAGAAGGAGGGATAAACTGGAAATGAATTTATCAGCCAGGATATTGTCCTTGACTTCAGGATCAGAAGAGATAGTACTTTTTGAATGGATCATTGTGCAGTGCTGAGCATTACTTTTAATACTCCTAACATAGTTAAAAAAGGCTTATTGTTAGAGTAGATGGTTGCTTTCAGTTCATATCTTACCTTAGTCTTCTTAATGGTGTGTTTGAGTTCTTAACTGGTCTGCTTAAATGCCATCTTATGGTAGGAGGTAGGGAATATCTTATGTAAAGCAAATACATTTTCCCTTTTATTACAGAGTTTGATTATTTGGGAGTAACACCACAGGCGGTTATTTTTGATGTCCCATTATACTTATGCTAAATGGGGAATGAAGTTCTCTATACATTGACTAAGCCATACATGAAAGTCAGAGGTATATGTAACAGCCAAAGTGAGTGGGTCAGCAAGGGGGGAGCGTTTTTGAATTTCTTCATGCCCTCAAATAAGGAAATTAAGTTGACTTTGGAGTAATGGAATAGTATAATATAGTATAGTATGGTACAGTGGTTGGTAGGTGACCTTAGTTCTGAGGGCAAAGATGACAGTTTAGTGATCTTATTTGATGAAGGAGGGAATGACATTAGCAGGGGTGCAGGCAGAGGCAAAGTAGGAATGAGGTGAAGTATGTCATCACCTCTTGTGAAATTTTGGACTATTTGATGTAGGAATTAATGCTGCTAAAAATCAAAAAAAACATTGTGCAGATTTTTATTTGTGGTATAAGACTTCCAGTTAGTGGATAGGTAGTTAATGTAAAGCATAATTACCTACAGGTCTAAAACTCATCTTGTCAAAGTCATTATCTTGGTCATCAGAAAGCACTAAAGGGGATCTCCATTTGGCTGTACAGTGGTAACTGGCTATGTTTAGAGTGAACAAAATATACAGGAGTTCCAAGTCAGTGCCGTGAGGGATTCAGCATGAGATAATGTGGAACAAATAAATTCAAATAATCTCCTGTCTCTCCCAGATGGTCTATATGAGAGACGGGAGCTGTACCTTAGTATGGAAGAAGTGCCATCATTACACTGAAACCAAGCTTTAGTAACTACGTACATATGTATGTGCTTGATTGTCAGAGAGGCCTCAAGGCCGGACTTTTTTTATTCAGAATCCTCACACTAAGCAGTGCCACCTTAATGTAAGCTGGGATGGAATCTACTAGGATGGAATTTCCAAGAGATGGAACATGACTAAAAGGCATAATGGGGCAGAAAAATTAGCAAAGATATGGAAGCTCTGAGGAGAGGGATACAGGCCATCCTTGGCAAAACAGTCTGTCCCGTCTGTCATCATTTCCAATGCTGACACACATCAGATCTCTCTGAAATAACATTTAGCTAATTTCTCAGCTCAGTTATCTTGATTTGGAATCATTACCAGACACTGCAACATAATGCTCAAGGAAAGATTCCTTCCTACCTTAGGTACATGCAGGGATAGCTTAGCAATGTATCTCTGTATATCCCCTAGGTTGGAGCATCTAAGGTCATTTACCTTGGCCTGGGCAACTACAAATTTATCCTCATATTTGGGGGACAGAGAACTAAGGATACTGGTCACCTAGTACCAAATAGACATCTGTCCATGAGCCTATCTTTGCTCTGTCTGGTGACTAGAACATCCGTGTCTCTGACTGTGGAGTCAGCTATTAGTATTATTTTATTTTATTTGAATATGTTACACAGATTAGAGCACTGACTACAATTGGTTAAATTTCAATCTCAGCCTGGAGAAATGCATAGATAAACAATACAATGTCACAAACAAAGATTATACAATGTTGTGCATATAAAAATATGAGTAACATAACAAGGAGAAGATATTGTATAACTGAATATCAGCAATAGATAAGGGAGTAAGATAGAAGGGGAGAAAACTTCAGAATGAAGATGGTTAGAGTTTGGTTATATGCCCTGAAGAAAGGAAGTTGCATTTTGCCTACTTTAGAAGAGCAGTGCACTGTCATGTATGGTTATAGTCTTTAGAGACATTACAGGTATGGGCTTGGAGACAGAACATCACCTCTTAGGTGTGGGTAAAGGTGCAGGTAAGGATATAGTTGTGGGTATGACACTATGTAGCTCAGATTAATCTCAAAAGTGTCTCAGAGGCTTAGGTAGTGATTTCTTTAAAATCTCAGCATAAATGGGAGTAGTATAAATTAAGTGGGTCCAGTATTTGGTGTTTATGATATGGTAAAATGACAAATAAATAAAAGGATATCAAAAAGAGTTACTAAACTATTACATCTCTGTATTTACAGAAAATGACAACAAAAGGCAATTTATTGTGTCCAATCAGTAGACATAACCATGAAAATGAAGTGTGCCCAGTCCTTTCATAGGTGAAATTATCTTAAATGGGGAGGAGACAGCCAATCTGTCAACAGCAGTTTCTTCCACAGCTGATAGACTGAAGAAAAACTGCAGAAACAGCTTTTAGGAACACTTCAGCTTTCCCCTTTCTCCACTGTTGTGTGACCTCTGAAAGGGATGTATAAATTTGTGGGATCTGAAACCACAGGGGGCTTGCTGCAAAAAAAAAAAAACATACTTCCAAGGTTCATCAAAAGTTGTTTTGGCACAATTCTTTTGATCTACTAACATTCAGTAGATTTACTAACATTCAGTAGATCTACTAACATTCAGTAGATTGGCTGTCAACTGACTGACATGCTTCCCATAAAGGAAGATGAAGGGAGACACTGTGGTGAGACCAGACGGAATTCACGCTAGAATTCATAGAAAGCTGAGGGATGAACTGGTAAAATACAATTAGTAATCTCTTTAACATATCATGAGAGGGTGTTACTGCTTTGAAAGAATGCAGATATGATTCCCATCAAAAGGGGAGAAGAAAGACAGAGGTTGAAAACTATTGTCCTTCCGCAACTCTAGGTGAAATCATGGAATCATTGCTGAAGAAAAGACGTTTGGCATCACTAGAAGCCAGTGGGGTAGTGGACTCAAGTCAGCAGATATTCCTATTAGTGAGATCATGACAGACAAGCCTTCACTTAACTTTCTTTATTTAAACTTAGTAATTATTAGCCACAGCCTGTTTACAGCAATCAAAGTACAGATGTGTATAAAGATATAGACATAGGCACAAACAAAACAGACATAGACTCAGACACACACATAGACATAGACACTGGCATATACATTGACATAGAATACATGTATTCACAGCAGGATTTCTAAAACAATTGTTCAGCATCTTTTAAATACATATTTACTAGTGACAACTGATAAATGCAGAAACTGTATTTTGGTAAAACAATATCTCTATGAATTATTCACCATTTAGTCCTTTTTTTAATAATTTTAGGACTACGCCATGTTGAGTATGTATTGTTCCAAGTGAACAATTATTTATTATTAATAAACTTGTCCTTTATCATATTAGGCAGATAATTATGGTATATTTTATAAACAAATAAATGAACGATTAACCTTATTCAGTTGTTTAAACAGAGTTCTCATGAGTATATATATAAATATATATATATATATAGTGGTACAATAGTCAGCATCAAGCATAAATCCCGGTATAAAATGGCAAATAGTTATCACTTTGTTGTAAACAGTTTTCCCACATATGACAGCAATCTTTAGTTAGGTATATCTTTACTGTATCTTTAACAAGACAAGCTAGCAATAAATTGCTTCATTCAGCTTATCTATGTAATAAGAGAAATATAGCAAGCATTCAGTTTCAGTACCAACATATGAGGAAATTTTGACCAATTTAACATATGTAGAATATCTACCTATCATTTGTGGATCTGAAGATTAAACAAAACATATCAGTGCTTTAGTTTTATATAGAATTATATTTAAGTAACATATGCTAATCCAGCATTCCAATTTATCAAAATCAAACTTGCTAATTCCTGACAGATCAGAATTATTTTCTGGATCCTTGAAGGGGGTGAGTAAATACCCCACAAAACTGATTCATTGGCGATGAGCACACAGAATTAGATGCTCTTCATCCCATTCAGATAACAAAATAATCCACTGCAGTATATAATATCCAGTCCTTAGTTTACTGTTGCTAGAACACCCTTGTGTGAAATTTTATTGAAAGTCTTAGCTAGGCCAGAAAAAGATCTGTTTACTACTGCAGAAACTATATCTGTTTAAGTTCTGATTCCATTTCCTGATATTACAATTTTTTTGTCTCTCAGTAAACAGGAGAACCTCCATTTGTGTTCTGCATCCAGCCTCCAGCTAGCAATACTTCAGCTGTATCCATGATTTGACTGCCTTATGCAGTACCTTCCACAACTTGTATTTTAAAGGGCAAATGCACCCACAAAGC
>NC_056745.1:1133213781-1133231281 GCF_019279795.1 Protopterus annectens
CACATACTCGAAGTTTAATAACTTTGAACACGGAATGTTCAAACCATCCTGTTCGAAGTTAAACAACTTCGACCATGGATAAAAAACAAAAAAAAGAAAAGAAAAGAAACTGTTGTAAGCAGGGGGGCAAGCCCCCCTGCATCCCCCACACCCCCGCTACTTAAATATACCAATTCTGAAATTGCACCACATTGAACAAAACGGAAACCTCCCCTTACAGAGATTTCCATTGAAACACTCAAACTTCTGCAAATTCAAACTTATGGTCTCAACCATATGAGGTTCGAACTTGCAGAAGTTCAACTATCTGATAGGAACCTGAAAAAAGACATCTCAAAATGATTGCTGAAGATGAATGCAATGCTCTAGAAGAAGAACAAAAATTATTGTTAAATGTTGGAACTAAATAATAAAGGCTCTGGCTGACTAAGTTTGCAGATGACTGCAAGCTAGGAGCAGTCATTGAATCCCCAAATGACTTAGCCATCGTGCAGGAAGGTTTGTCTCAAATAACTAACTAGTGCCAATATCACAGAGTAAAACTAAATGCCAAAAAATACATCATTGTATCCATTGGGAAGTTATCTATCCCAGGGAACTACCACATTAACAATCCCGTAAGAGTTCACCCAGTTGTTTGGGATTTAAGATCTTTCATGGACAGTGACCTAACTTTTGGCCAACATGCATCCATTGTTGAAAGAATGTTCTTCTATACTGCATAGCTTATAAATAAAGGGATTGTGTCTAGATCTAAGGATATCATTGTCCCACTTTACTCAGCTCTCATTAGGCCAGTTATTGAATATAATGCCCCCTTTGGCATGCATCTGTTCAGACACATGCAACAACCAGAATGCCTGCAGAGATACCTTACTAAATGGATACAAGGCCTAAACAACATGCCCTTCATGGATTGACTCAAAGCCCTGTCACTATATATTCAGTATGCTATAGACTGCTAAGAGGGGACCTGTGTCTGGCATACAAAACATCATCCATCCCATTTCTAATGTATTTGCTGCATAATAGTAAATCAAATGGCATCAGAAATACTTGGTCTAGGGATCTATACCTCTTCTGTAACATTAACAGAATGGTTTGGAGGGACAGTTATATCTCACAGAAGAAACCGCTGCTCTGGAACAGACTCCCCATCCACATAAAACAAACTTCATCCCTTTCCATATTCAAGTGCAAGTTGGATCTATGGATAGGAAACAGAAAATTTACCCCAGGACTGCCCCCTGTACTATTAATGGACAGATACAGCTCCTAAATGCTTTATCCCATGTATGGGTCCCCTCAAATTATCTATGATATGGTCCCAGTTATTCTCATTAGGGTAATATATAATTATTGACCACAGGATGGGTAAAGTTAATCTCTAACCAAACAGGATAGGTCAATTCTAACACAAAAAGGGAAATCATTTAGGTTTAAAATAGCCCACAAGGGCAGCTAGCCTAGTACTCACCTATGAACCTATGAAACTATGAAATAATTAATGAGAAAAGTGCATTGTTGGTGTTTTTGCTGGAGATTAGCTTATAAAAGAATTGCTGGTAAAGAACAAAGGAAATATGTTTAGAGGACAGTAATCTCTAGGCAGCAAACAACATGGGTTCATGGCCAGAAGGAGCTGTCTATCATGCCTGATCAGTTGTATAACTGGGCTACAGGTGAACTTGACAAGAAAGTACAGGTTGACCTAATTTACTTGAACTTCAGCAAGGCCTTTTGCTCTGTCCCACACAGCAGGTTGATAGAAAAACTGGACAGGGTGGGACAGGATCAAGACAGAGGAACTTGGTAGCTACAAGACAGAATGCTAGGACACAGAGGGTTTTAATGAAAAGGGAATGCCTGGAATTACGAAGGTGACTAAAACAGTACCACAGGTGTCCGTCCTAGATCCAGTACTCTTCACTGTGTTTGTCTCAAACATATCTGAGAGAGCAAAGAACAAGGTCACCCTCTTTGTTAATGAAGCAAAGGCAGGTGCAGCAGTGAAGCCTGCAGAAAGGAGTCTAAAACACAGGACTTGGAGAGGATGACTATGTGAGTAGAAAGGCGGCTACTGAAGTTGAATGCAAATGCAAAGTACTTCACTTAGGCCACAACAAGCTTGGTGTGGAGCACAGGGAGGAGAAGGAGTAGAAGTGATAGCAATCAAGCCTGAAAAGGATGCCGGGTGTTGATCACATCTGAACTGGACCACTGAAAGCAGACTGAGAGAACAGTGGCAGCAGCAAAGAGAAACCCACCGTATACCCTCAGAGCGATAGATTCCAGAAGTAAACAAGTAATGCTTCCAGTCCGTGTGGTCATACAGAGTACTACATGCAGTTATGGTGGCCATATAAGAAAAAGTGCATCAGGCTACTGGAAGAAATTAAAAAAAAAGATAACACAAACATCCATGGAATGAAAGGGGGACATGACCAGAGGCTGGCAGATGTAAATCTCTTCTCATTTGACACCAGAGGATACGGGGGATTATAGTAGTTCAGATGATCATGACAGGTTGATATGAAGAGGTCATTCTGAGCAGGAATGATAGGAGGAAAGAATGGCCAGAGGCAACAGATTGCAGACACTAGCTACTAACTATTCACTGATAACATTATAGATCCACTGAGTGGTGTA
The DNA here is from genome assembly GCF_019279795.1 of Protopterus annectens. Taxonomy (NCBI): domain Eukaryota; kingdom Metazoa; phylum Chordata; order Ceratodontiformes; family Protopteridae; genus Protopterus; species Protopterus annectens. Next base: position 1,133,216,431 of record NC_056745.1, read on the forward strand.
CTGGAATGGGGAGGGTGGAGAGAGAGAATTCACAAAGGTATTCAAGATGAAATGGGATAGGTGGGAAAAAGGTAAGGAGGAATGAGGGGATGGAGGGTGTGGTAGAATACAAGGGCACTTAAAGTGGCAGAATATAGAGGCTTATTGTCTCATGCCATCCAGTAAATGTAAATTGTATCTGCACACCGTGCTATCTCACACTGTAGGTTCCCACATTTACCCTTGACTGACTCTTTATTTTCATCCTCTCCTCCTTCTACCTTTGAAATGGAATGTAACCTGCCACAGCTTTAAAAGACTAGTTTCCATGTTAAGGTAGACATTCTTGTCTCCTCTTGCCTTCTTTGCGTACCTTTCAAATCTGTTTTTCCAAATCATCTTTTGCTTTCTTGCACTTGTGACTGAATCATCATAATCTGTTGTCCTTTATCTTCTCTGTAACTGGAGCTACTCAGGCTTCTGCTCTGATGTCCTTAATTCTTCATCTGTTCCACAAAGTGCATCATACTGTCTATCTCAAGCACTTCATCTCCATCAGCTCAAGGTTCGTCAGCTGCTCTGCCTTCTTTGCCCAGGTTTCAGTCCCATATAGAAGCACTGATCACACCACTGTTTTCTACACCTTACTTTTCAACTTCTTTGACATGTTTCTGTCACACACTCTCCTAGATATTTTTAGCTAGTTAACTGCACTGCTTTGGTTCTAGCTTGGACCTCCTCATTCAGATCACATGTCCCAAATACCAGAAGCTGTTAAATGATTCCACTGCGTTCACTTCTATCTTTATTTTAAGCCTTTTTCTGAGATACCCCATTTGCTGCCATGACCAGTCTTGTGCTCACTCTTATTCCATGTGCCTTCAGCTTTGCCTTCCAGGCCTCTATCATATAATGTCCCACACAGAGTCTGCTTCTACTATAGCTTTGAAGATCTGTCCTCTCTGACCTGTTTGCTTATGTAGTCCATCACCAGTATGAACATGAGTGCACCTAGGGCTGAGCCCATATGCACTCCCACTCTTATTGGGAACCCATATGTGAGCCTGAGCACTGTTTGTACTTTTAACCCTGTAGATAGCCTATATTAATAATACTAATGTCTCTGTGACTTCAATCCATTGCAGTGCTGCCCAAATCACCTTTCTTAGGGCTTTATCATATGGTTTCTTCAAGTCTAGAAATGCCCAGTTGGACTCTTTCCCCATCTCCAGCTTCTTCTTCACTGCCTGTCTCAGTACAAGTATCTTCTAAGGTTGTTTCTCCTCTTACTTTTGCTGCAGGTCATGCATAAAGAAGTACAGCTTTTGCAGGATGTTCTTTATTCAGAAGCTTCCTGAAGTAATCTTTCCATCTTCCATTGATGTCCTCTGTTATGGTGAGCAAATTGCACCCCTTATGAATAGCATCTGCCAGCTATCATCTTTATCATTTTATCATTGTCTATCACCCTGATGGAGCTTCTTTGTACCAAAAATCATTCTTTGTCATTGCAACTGCTCTTTTATCCTCTTTTTAAGTCAAAAAACATTCAGTCTTTGCCTGATGTGTGTTTCCTATAAGTCAGTTTTCTGTACTTCTCTTCCTTTGGATAATTTCCCATTTTCTTCTGCATTACACCGCCACGTTTCCTTATGCACATTATTTTTGTACCTGGCTCGACTGCATATCTGTTCTACTATCTTTACACATGCTGGTTTGAGACATTGCTATGTTTCTTCAATTCCTTTGTTTCCTCTTCTGGCTATAGTGTGAGAGCCCTATTTTTAAATGTCTCAACTTTCCCTCCAGTCAACTTCAAGGTCTTTACACTAGTGTCCCTTGACCTCACAGCCTTCTCTGACCACTACTTGCAGCCGATTGTTTCACATCAGGGGTTTATGTTGGGGCTAACAGTTTCACTAGGGATGACTTTGCAGTTTCTGAGTTTACACCAATACCTTTTCCTCACTACATAGAAGCCCATCAGTGTTCAATGCTGGCCACTCTTGTAGGTGATCTTATGACCGCCTCTCTCTTAGTGAATCATGTATTGATCACCTTTAAGCTGTTTTCAAACAGAAGTTTAAAATGGCCTCTCCTTCATTACTCCTGTTGCTCCACAGGTTCGTACACACACACACACACACACACACACACACACACACACACACACACACACACACACACACACATATATATATATATATATTATATATAGTTTCTATTAAATGATCAAAGACGCATTCTTTTGAATGCGTCTTGATCGAACCTGAAAGCATGAAAAGGCAAAATAGCAAAACGGCATATAAGCGAATTGTTTCCCTGGGAAAGAAATTGCTTGGCCGCTTCCATTTATTTGCTGTTTTCGTGACTGTAGTGCAATCTCAGAGTTGGTATATTTAAGTAGGGGGGTGCGGGCACTTTATGTAATGTTTTAGAATTTTTTTTTTTTTTTTTGTGGAACAGCGATTTTTTTTTTCCTTTGGAAAAAAAATCACTGTTCTAAGCATTCATGATTGTAAGCTTTCACTTACACGGGTTCGATAAATTATTGTTCATGTCTTTAAGCGTTCAATGATATATATATATATATATATATATATATATATGGATCTACTTCATATGGTCGACATTTCAGAATGTCGAAGACCATATGGCCGAGACCATATGATCAACATTTGAAATGTCAACCATTGAATTAAAAAAAAAAAAACACAACCTTACCTTCACGCCCCCCCACACTCCCTGGAACTTAAATATACCAACTCCGAGATCACACAACAGTGCTGAAGATAGAAATCTTTCCATTCCGCACTATATGGAGATGCCGGTTCCGCATGGTTGACATTTCGAATTTCGTTCATATGGTCTCGGACATATGGTCTTCGACATTCTGAAATATCGACCATATGAAGGGGACCCATATAAATCTATATATATATATATATATATATATATATATATATATATATATATATAGATATAGATAGATATATATATATATATATATATATAGATATATATATATATATATATATATATATATATATATATATATATATATATATATATATACTAGGCTAATGACCACCAGGGTCTTTTATAAGCCTAGCTGTGAAATCCAACTCAATTGTGCCCCTATGTATCATGGGCATTTATTACATAGCGGTATGTTAATTAGAAAGTTTCTAGAGGTTACATGGGGGGTGTTAGTTAGTACATTACTGTCTGTCTCTGCCTGTCTTTCTATCAGAGATATGAGAGCCTAATCTGGGGTGAATTCCTAATTTCCCCATCCATTGGTTATGGTTACTCTTAGATAAAGTTAGGAAAGAACTCTGCTTCACATGGATGAGGAGCCAGTTCCAGAGCATATGCATCCTCTGAGACACATATCTGTCTTGTCAAAATGTATTCTTTATGTCACAGACAAAATTTAAATCCTTGGATCTATTGGTTCTGATGCTGCTCATTTTGAGGATATGCAAATGGGTCATCACAGCTGGATCCAAAGATGCCTTGCATACTGTGCATAGATCGCCTCTCAGTAACCTGTTGAAGACAGAGTATAGAGATAGATCTTTAAGGCAATCCATGTAGGAAGATGTGTTTATACCCTGGATTCTCCTGGTAAGGAACCTATATGGGTATTCAAGCTGTTGCATATGTCTGGACTGATATATACCAAAGGAGATATTATACTCAGTGATGGGTCTGATAAGGGCCAACAGGCATTATACTCAATGATGCTTGTGATTAGGGCCAAATAAAGTGGCACTATGACTTCCCTGAACCTGGATTCTATGCCCTTACTTATAGGTTGGGCAAAACAGAATGATTTTCTTACTACCCTGGCTACATTCCTGCGATCAACTCTTAGGGGTGTCGTATCAATAGATTAATTAGCCTGGCTGGCAGTTTTCACAAAATGTACTATAATGCATTTCTTGTCATTGAGTTTCAGTCCATGACTTTGGCACTGGTCCTTTTTCCATGTTTGACCCTTTTGCAAGATGTTTGTGTCATGGGGGGAAATCTATGATAGCTCCCAATTTGCAGTCCTCTGCGAACTTGGTCAGCCAAAGGCCCATGACATTAGCTTATACATTTGAGAAGTAGATGCCAAATAGCAACTGTCTCAGCACAGAGCCCTGAAGTACCCTGCTAGCAACCAGTCTGTTAGAGGAGGTGATCTCACCAATCCTGACTTTCTGGGTCCTGTCTGTGAGACAGCTGGCAGTCCAGTGAGTTATATAGTTATTTATGCCCAGTTCAGTGCGTTTGTCAACTATACCAGAGTAGGGTACTGTATTAGGATCTATATTATCTAATCGACCACATAGTTTGTCAAACGCCTAAACTTCAACAGCTAAGGGTAGAAAACTTACAATCTTAAACGGCCAGGTAAGCAAATTCTTTCATCGAGAAAGAATTTGCTTGGCCATTATCGGGAATTTCCCCTTTCCCAATGTAGAGCAATCTGGGAGTTGGTATATTTAGTTGGGGGGGTGAGAGTCACAGTCCCCACATTGGGGGTGTGGGGGTCGAAGCCCCCACTTTTTTATGGCTTAGAAGTTTATGTTAGTGTAGCATGGCCAAGCGAATTCTTTCCCGTTGAAAGAATTCGCTTATGTGGCCTTCCGAGATAGTAAGTTTTCAACCCTTAGCTGTCGATGCTTAGGCATTTGACAAGCTAAGTGGTCGATTAGATAACATAGACCCTTGTATTTAACACCTTTGCCAGGTCCAGGTAGGTAGTATGCACTATTTTCCCATCATCCATTGCCTTAGTGACCTTCTCAAAGAAGTACACCAGGTTTACTAGGCATGACCTTCCCTTGACAAAGCCAAACTGGATTGGGTCTAGTGTCTGAAGGTTGTGTATGTCTTTGTTGATCATCTCCATAATAATCTGTTCCATGGCTTTGCTTCTTAGACGGGTCAGATCAATAGGTCTGTAGTTGCCAGGGTCAATTGATGGTCCAACCTTATGAAGTGAGATAACCGTTGCAGTCCTCCATTCTTGTGGTACAAAGCCTGTATTGAGACTATAGTTGAAAAGTGACTCCAAAAGCACTGAGAGGTAGTCTTTCAAGCTTTTTAGGAGGCATCCTAGAACATTGTTGGGGCCCACTGAGGCTGTGTTTTAAGCCTTAATGAGTGCCTCCAGAATCTGCTCTCTGTTAATATTTGGGCAGGTTATGCTAGTAGGTATTTCATATGGGAGGCAGGGGGGTGGTGGTGAAGTTTGAGCTGAATTTGTCGCCAGCAAGTTCGCTATTTCGCTCTGCTCAGTCAAAGTGGCACCAATAACCAACAGTTCAGCATACTGATATGTGCTGCCTTTGAGGTTCTGGACATAGCTGTAGAAGGCCTTGTGGCTGTACTTAGCCTGTGTGGCTATCTTGACCTCATAATTGGTCTTTTTAGACTTAATTAGTCCTCTTAGTTTCCTGTTTAATTAATAAAAGAGGGAGACTTGCTCTTCCTGATGTTACTCCTGACTTTTTCCTTTTTTGTTATATACTCGATTAAGGTTAGGATTCCACTAGTGTGTTTTTTTTTTTTTTTTTTTTTTTTAAGAGTTTGTTTTGGGCTTACTTCTAGTATGTACAGCAGCCTTTATGCAGCCATTTACATGGTTGCACATGGTCTCTGAGAAAATCTCTGCATAGGCTCCTGTGAACTCATGGTTGAGATGGGCATTGACTTTAGACAAACTATCACTTAATAGGATGTAGTCTGCTTTGGAATACTTCCTAATTGTTACAGGGCTTGCTAGGGTTACCAAGTCCATTTTTATTTTGAAGGAGACAGCTTTGTGGTCTGAACTCACCAGTAATGTGGTCCAACCACATGGACCCAGGCTATCCTCATTTCCTGCTTTGTCTATCCTGATATGAGCATTCAGATCCTTCATTATTAAGAACTCATTTTGTCCTGCTTTATAGGATTATAGGAAATACAAGACAACTGAACCTGATGGCAACTCACACCTTGCCAGTACTGACTGTCATGCTATACCTCCTTTTACAAGAAGGGCTGTGGCAATCAACCGAGAGGAAAACTTGTAAATGCCCACCAATCATCTAGTTCCCTTTTGAAGGAAGATAATTTGAAGCAGAGGATTTTTTCAGAGTTAGGGAAGGGACTGCATAATGAAGCTATCTATCCAGTGTATTTTGTTTACATGCCCATGCAGGATTAGATCCATCATCCTGGTGTTAGTGAGACTGTTCGATTTATGGAGATACAAAATATCCCACACTACAGAGTCCCTAATGGCATAGAAGGCATGGCAAAGATCAACCTTTAGGAGTTCTATATAACACTGAACAAAGAGACGGTGCTTCCAGTTTTTGCTTGCAGCATAGGGTTTTAAGCCAGTAATTTTCTTGGTTAGGAGCATCTGGTTGACATCTCTAGTGAGGAGGGGTATTGTATTAATGCATTACATAATTAATGCAGAATACAAAGGAAGACTAACTTCCTTATATCTGGGTGATATTCCTTTCATTATCAGTTGCACTAAGTAGTAAGAATTACTGTTTTACATGATGATGAAAGGACAGGGTATTATTAAACCATGTAATAAGATCTCCAAAAGTACTATAATTTTGAAGTGGGATGTTGTAAATCTTGTAAGATGAGGAATAGGTTTTCTACCAAAATCAATGATATTGCATTTTTTAGCATTTAATCTGAGTCCCCTGTTTGTACACCAGGTATTGACATAAGTAGGTTCATGGTGGAAGGTTTGGCAGTCAGACGGGATATGATAATACGTCAAGTTTACAATCACCTGGAAACTTGGTTACCCAAAGGTCTTGGTTTTCGATCTGGAGATCAGAAAAGTAAATGCCAAACAACTGTGCCCCTGCTAGGTGCCAGTTTTCACCTTCATACTCTTTGAAGACGCACCTGACACCCACACTGTGTGGGTTCTATTCCTTAGCCAGTTTGACATTCATTTTATCACACAGAGATAAATATGAAATGCATTTGCATTTAATTTGTTGATTATGTAGCATATGGAATGGTCTCAAAAGCCTTGTCTGGGATGAGGTATATTTTATGGAGGAGATCCTGCAACTGCTGCCTAAAACCTCTCTTTTTCTCATCACTACAGCCCTGCTGTGGAGCATAGGGTGAAATAGTGAAGCTTGCCTTATCTATACCATTAGTACCACTGACACTGATGATATACATCACTATCTTCAGAAGACACTCTCTTGGTAACCATGTGAAATTATTGGCCCCACTAGAGCAAGTTCTGAAACACTGAGACTGAATGGCTGAAAAAACGGACATACATAGACTAAATCTAAAATGGCTATTTGCCAGAATATTCCCTTTTCTCCAACGTATGGTGATCTTGAAGTTGATATATGTAAGTTAGGAGTGTAGGGGGTTGTCCCCACATTAAAGGGTGCAGGGGGCTTGCCCCTTGCAAAAAAAGAAGTTTAAAGAAGAGTGATGTTCAAGATTCTCCTGTAGTTTTGGTCTTTTTTTCAGTGTGCTGGCACTTGGCATTTCGAATGTCAACAGATCAATAGGGAGCCCACTCTCTCACCACAGTTCCCACATCATTGCTAATCTGTCCTTTCCCCAGCTAGTACAGTCTTCAGAATTCACTGCACTGCACTACCCTTCCACCTTCTTCCTTCAATACACAGAATATACAGCCTCCTCCTTACCATCATGTCATCCACTTTTAAACTGCATCCTGTCAGGGAACTTATATTTAGTGTAGCTATCCTTAGTTTATTTCTTGCACATTGTTGCAGGTTGATTACTTTTGCATCTGGTTTTCAGTCAACAGAACTATCTCAGATAATCCAGTCTGAGCAACTGGACACCAGCTGGCTAATATCTTACTGACCTAGGGGTGATGGTCTTTATAGTAGGCATAGTCTGTCCAACAGGGGCACATAGAACTCTCCGACCATTACATAATTTCCTGTTACAAGGCAAAGCAGACCAGATACTCAACTCACTTAACACAAATGAATATCCATGCCCCTTTTTAGCCACATTAATTAATGTGAACAAATCTCAGATCTAATTTTTACACCAGCAAGTGGCTAGTCCTGATGTAGCATGTAGGCTGGTGACTGCACTCTACTATATAGAGGATACTGTTTACCAAAGCTGATGCCTAAAGTCATTGGTGCACATGACTTATCCTCCAATAGGCATCATTTAGAGACTGTGCTCCTGTCCCTGTACATTTTTTGGGTTTCTTCTAATAACCAGACCTTTCAAGGACAACTGAGAAGGTTGGTTTAGAACTTGGTGCCTTCTGTCCTTAAATCAGAAATACTCAGCATATTTTTGGGATCTGGTAATAAGTCTATACAGACACAGGGAGAACATGCAAATGCCACACAAAATTATATTCTTCTTATGGTAAAAAATATTGTGTATTAGATGATAGTGTATTCTATTCCGCGGTGGTGCAGCGGTGGCGTTGTTGCCTCACAGCAAGAGGTTCTCCCGTTCAATTCTCGGCTGGAGTGTGAGAGTGCCTTCTGTATGGAGTCTGCATGTCCTCCCCGCAGTTGGGTGGGCATTTGAAAGACATGCGTAAATGGGCGTGCCTTCGTTGAAGGTTGAATGTTGAGCTGGCACCTCGGTGTTCGTGAAAATCTACTGCCAATCATTAGCGGACCGAAGTTCTGCTGTGGCAACCCCTAACCGGGAAAAGCCGAAAGACAAACAACAACAACAGATAGTGTATATTATGTATCATGTACATTTGTTCTGTGTACTGCATCATACGATCTGGCTATCTGTTCTGTTGCATTTAAATTTATGAAAAAGCCATAGCTCAGTTTCAGCTTGTTTTCCTTTTAGTAGTCAAAATGTTATATTTCAGGTATATAGTCACTGGACTGGCTATGTCTTTAATTAACTTTGCCTACAACATATCTTATGATTTTCATCATATCAGACTGTAGTGCTGTAGTCAGATGCGTGTTGTCTAATCGTATATATTTTATACAGAACTTTTATCACTAGACCTCTTCTAAAAAGAGTATGCCCAGTCAGAGGATCCCAGTAAAGAGACAGATAAATAGATAGATAGATAGATAGATAGATAGATAGATAGATAGATAGATAGATAGATAGATAGATAGATAGATGATAGACAGATAGACAGACAGAAAGAAAATAAAACTGTATCTATGCGCAAGAAGAAAAGTTAGTTTTTATAATGTCAAACTAAACTCAGGATATGCTGGCTTTCAGCAAACATCTACTGCTATTTATGTCACACAAACTACTAACCCGTTATAGTATAAAAAGACTTAAACTATATACTGTATACAAATCCAGAAAGAGAAAACAATAAAACTAATATACCTGTCTTTTTTCTTTTGTCCTTAGCTGGCAGCTGGCAGAGGTGGTCACCCCTGTAGTCAGTATGCTGCTGTGGGTGCCACTGGATTCCATACTTCCTTCATGACACCTTTCCATGCTCATCTGTCCATGGCAATGTTTCTGGCCTCCTGTAGGTCAAGTTGCCTGCTTTTCATGTCTTCTTCAACCTTTTAGCCCACATCTTCTTTGGTGCAAATTTGCGAACTCTCCAGTTCACAGGGCACTCTCTCCATATTAGTCTGTATAGCAAGCAGCATGTCTTCATCCTGCACGTGTCCAAACCAGTGCAGCCTCCTCTTCTGGATTTGTTCACTGATCATTGGCTGCTGGTTACATCTGTCCAGCTGGTCTCATTTCTAATGCAGTCACAAAGTGAGATTCCCAAGATTTAGTGCAGGCATCACATTTGGAAAACCTCAAGCTTGTTCAGGTCTGGCTTGAGGAGGATCCATTGTTCTGATCCATAAAGGAGAATTGGCAAGATCAGTGCCTCGAAAAGGCGAATCTTTGTGATGATAAAAAATGTTTGTCCTCTTCCATTGACACCACTTGAGTGAGGCAAATGCTGCAGTTGCTTGTCCAAACCTGCTATGGACTTCAGCTGTTGATGCTACCTTCTTCTCATAGAGCAGTGAACCCAAATACTTGAATTCTTGCATTTGGTCTATCTGAACTATGCTGTGGTGGATGGGGCTTATGACCCATCAGTTGCCATTACTTTGGTCTTGTCCACATTTATTGATAGGCCATATGATTGGGTGATGGTGACAATGTCATACAGGATTTCTGTGGCCACAGCATCACTGTATGCAAAAATGGCACAGTCATCAGTGAACATCAGGTCAGTCATAGAATGGGCTTCATCGTACTGGACTCCAAAATACTCTCCTCATGATTGTGTCCACCACTATATTGAACAGAAATAGAGAGAACACATCCCCTTGATGGACCCTAGTCTGGATTTTAACATCTTCAGACAGTTTGTCCTGAATACACACCTGGCTGGATGAACCACTGTACAATGTTTGAAGGAGTCTGATGATTTTCTACAGCATGTGCTCGGTCTCTAATGTCTTCCACAGGGTAGGCCAGTGGATACAGTCAAATGCAAACTTGAAATCAATAAAGACAATAACTGTATGTTGTCCACACTGGATTCTTTCCTCCATTGGCTGATGGATGGTGAAGATTTGATTGCAGCATCCTCTGTTTGGTCTGGCCTGTTCTTCCCTGCTGGTTTGCTAGTGGTGTTTCTGCAGCCTGGACTGTATGATCTTCATAAAGACTTTGCCAATGATGGAGAGCAGGCTGATGTCACAATAATTCTTTCATTCCCTATTGCCCACTTTTTTTTGGATGGGTATGATGATGGCCTTCTTCCATGTGGATGGTATCTGTTCCATATCCCATAGAAGCTTGATCAGTGCTTTGAGTCATGGAGCAGGATATCACCTCTAGCCTTGATTGCTGCCACATTGACCTGATCTACTGATGGTGCCTTGCTGTTTCTCGGTGCTCTGATAGCTGATTTCACTTCTTCGACTGTTGGCTTTGCATCATTCACTGGGGCCTTGGGGAGATCAGTGGGTAGGAGACTGACCATGAGGTGGGTCATGGTGGTAAAACTCTTGAAAGAATTCCCTCCAACATTTTCAGGCATTCACAAGGTGACCACATGAATAACCCCGTCTGCTTTTTTGATGTTGTAACTGGTGGATTTGGTCTTCCCACTCAATCATTTCAGGGTACTGTACAGGGTGAGGTACTCATTTCTGGATGTCACATCTCAAAGTCAGCTACCACCTGTCTCCAATATGCTTCCCTTTCTGCTTTCATCCTCTGGAGAACTTCTCAGTTGAACTGCCAGTATTGTTTGTAGTTGACCAGCTTTGTCTCCTTCCATTGGGCTACAATATCCAGGCACTCATTAGATATGCAGTGCTGCATTCAGTATGGCAAATGGGTAGGCATAGCGATTTGGCACATTCCATGGTGATGTTTGATATCTGCTTTTCTGCCTCCTCCACATCATCCACTTGGGCCAGTGCTGTGAACCAGTTTGACAGTGTTATCTGGAATTCCTGTTTGTGGGTGGAGGCCATCACTTGCTTCCAATCCAGCCTGGCTTGTGGAAGTGATTTGCTCTTTGCACACTGCAAGTAAAGCTGCACCAAGGCATGGATGAGGTAATGAACAGAGCCACAATCAGGTCCTCGCATAGCACAGATATCTTTGAGCGATCATCAGAAGCAAGAGTTGACCAGGATGTAGTCCTAAATGGATGGGTTTCGCCATATGAGCTGGTGTTTACGTGGATGCTGGAAATGTCTATTTCCCACAATGAGATCATTTGATGCAGCAAAGGACAGAAGGCACAGGCTGTTATCATTCATGTTCGCATGGCCAAATCTACCCATCTTTCCTTCCCAACCAGACCTGTCTCGCCGATGTGGGTGTTGAAGTCTCTTGCTAAGATGATCGTCTCGGTCTGTGGGATCGAATCCACCGTGCATTGGAGCTGGTTGTAGAAGTCATCCTTGACTGGGTCTGGACTCATCTCACCTGGTGCGTAGACAGACAGAATGTGGGACTTGGTACCATCAATGGTTAGCGCAGCCAGGTGTGCAATATTGGTTAGAAAGTGATTATATTTCTTACAGCCTGGCTATCCACCATAAACCCAATGCCAACCTCTCACTTCTCACCACCAGATTAGTATAGCGTCATCGTTTCATCCTCTGTAGGTGGTTGGATGGTCAATGTTCCAGATCCAATGAGTCACAACTCTGACACTACTGCAATTGAGATTCTGTATTTTATGAGTTCCTTGGCAATGATTTCCTTCTGGCCAAGGTGGTGGCCAGTTCGAACATTCTACACGGCTATACAGGTTTCCAATTTCAGTGTAATGAAGCTGTAGTACTGATATATATTATACACACACACACACACACACACACACACACACACACACACACACACACACACACACACACACACACACACACACACACACACACACACACACACACACACACACACATACACACACTCATATATATATATATATATATATATATATATATATATATATATACATATATATATATATATATATATATATCTATATATATATATACACACACACACATGCACGCACACACACACACACACACACACACACATTTAATTATTTATATATATATATATATATATATATATATATATATATATATATAGACATATATATATATATATATATATATATATATATATACACACACACACACACACACACACACACACACACACACACACACACACACACACACACACATAGACAGCAATATCTATCCATATCTATCCATATTCATCTATATAAATATAGATATCTATATAGATAGCTAACTTTATATATGTATCTATATTTATATCTGTATCTGTATCTATATATATGTAATCGAACAGGGAGCCATACTATGATGACCTGGGACTCACAAAGACAAGGAAAGAGTGAAAGCATTCATATGATAACCTGAGAATCATCAAAATAGGGGAACAGTGCAAGCATCAATAGAGTGACCTGGGAATCATCAAAACAGGCGAACAGTGCAGGCATTGTATGATGACCTGGTAAACATCAGGGAAGAAGAACAGTGCAGGCATTGTATGATTACCTGAGAATCAACACTACAGGTGAATCATCTAGACATCACTGCAATGACCTGCCGCACCATAACTTTGATGATCTCCTCACAGAGGAAGCTGAGGTTAGCCAACATCAGTCTGAATGGTACAGTATGTGGGTGGCTCTGTACATTCTTCTCCTTCATCCAGTTTTATGTTTAACACTGTTGTTGCCATTGGGTGGCATTCATCAAGGTCAGTTCAGGAAATATGTCTGCATGCTGCTGTCTGCATCTTTCATGTCAGATTGAATTGATAGTGCCAGTTAATGCAATATGTCAAACACATTTCCTGTTGATTTATGCAGGAATCTGTTATGGGATGGAGTTACATTGCACCTTCTCATGGTGCCAGCACACTATGTACACTTGTGACATTTTTTATGTAAGAATATTAGCATATGTTCAAGGGACACACTTGCCTGTTATGCAGTTAAGGGGATATATGTATGGGACTGACACTTGTATCACTTGTTCTACTATCTTACCTTACACTCGTCACAGTTCTCTGATGTGCTTTTTCTCTTTTAGCATGCGCAAAACATGACAGTGATTGTGTGAACTACTGCAGAGGCAGGATGGGGCTTGCTGCCAGCCATGGTTTGTTCCTATCACAAGTGCTGGCATGTGTTTTAAATATACTCAGGCAATTTGTCAGAACAGATTCACTTATTGCAAATTTTCCCTGTGATTCCTCACTTTAGGTAAGGATGACAGATTTCCTCAGCAGGTACTTACAAAACTTTACTATTAACGGTGTAATGGTTCAGCATCAACAACTCAACAGTAAATTACTGTGAAAACAAAACAGCACTGTTTAACACTACCAGAAGTTATGGTCACTGACAGTAAATTCCTGTAAAATAGGATATGATTCGGCACTACAATAAGTCCAAGCTCTATCTACAAATGACAACTCGCATTTTTCCTAAAAAATCCTTCCATTTTGCTACTTATAAATATAGCTAGACCCAAAACTAACCATCACACAACAAATAGGAATGTTGTATAATAAAATTAGATCCCCACCTACCCACAGCAAAAAATACATTGATTTCAAAACTGAATGTTACCTACCCATCTTTAGCACAGGATTTGTTAGAAATACCACAGTCCTATAAACCACACTCAGATAAATTAGTTTATTCAGCAAATCTGCAGGAACATCACTGCACTTTTTTGCAAAATGCCAATTATTTCCTATCAAGTCTCTAGTGACATGAGTATTAAGCTCACATAAATACAACCTACTTATTTCAAACTACTGCCACCCTATCTAGTAAAGTATGCATTTTTTTTTAATTTTAATACATTTTGCATTTCCAGACTACTAATAGTGCTACCCTATTTGCAAACATGTGCAACTTCAGATAAGGAGAAAGAAAATTCACAGCCATAGAGACAAACACTTGGAATCCACTTTCAACATTCTCATAAATATTACTGAGCAAGACATCTTCAGGAAAATGAAAACTCCAGTCTCGCTCAGCACAGCATTCTTAACATAATATCTTTTAAACAGAATAAATTCACATTTTCAGTATCTCACAACAAAAAATGAAAAACTCCTGTCTATTACTGTCATACTCAGTTTGGTGTACGTGGACGTCACTATCTAAATAACTACAATTAGCCATTAATGACAACAACAAGCACCATTCATTAATTAATTTACTCATTCCCATATATTGTCTTTATCTAACAATAGTAAACAGGCATCATTCATTGATTCATGTATTCATTCCCATATGCCCTCTATGTATTAATAATAAAGAGGCACCATTCATTTCATCTCAGATATA
>NC_056745.1:1133236281-1133333781 GCF_019279795.1 Protopterus annectens
AATAGATTATTCCTGTAGAGCATGCCTAACTTTTGGTGTTTTTTTTTTAATGTTTTGTTGTATGTGGAGATCGAATTTGAGGTGTTCATCAATGGTAATGCCAAGGAGTTTAGCGGAAGGGACCACTTCTATAGGAGTGTTGGTTTGGCTTAGGATGTTGAAAGTGTTTTTGTCAAAGGAAGAAGCCTTGGTAGGGTGGAAAATTATTATTTTAGATTTATTGGAGTTGAAGGAGAGATGTTTTTTGTGCATCCAGTTTTCTGTAGTGGTAAAAGTTATTTGTGTTTTGGACAGAAGTTCAGAAAAGTTGGGGGCGGCACAAACTAAGGTAGAGTCATAAGCATATTGGATGACTGTAGTGTCAGGGAGAGCAGTGTGAAGGTTATTTATGAAGATGTTGAAAAGTATGGAACCGAGGATGGATCCCTGATGAACTCCGGTAGGAGTAGGTAAGAAGGAAGAGGTAGAGTCCTTCCATCTAACAGCTTGAGATCTATCAGAAAGGTAACTGGAGAACCAGGAAAGAGTATTAGGGGAGAGATTAAGGTTGGAGAGATGAGACAGAAGGTGTGTATGGGATATGGTGTCAAAGGCTTTAGAAAGATCTAACAGAACAGTGGATACAAGCAGACCAGAATCTCAGGCTTGATTAACAGTTTCTAAGAAGGAGAGTAGGGCAGTTATGGTGCTGTGGCCAGGGCGGAAACCGTGTTGGGTGCGAGTAAGTAGCTGATTCTGAGTTAAATAGGGTAAAAGTTGGTGGTGGACACATTTTTCTAGAATTTTAGATATTGGAGAGAGTAGGGCTATGGGGCGGAAGTTATAAATGGAGGTGTTTTTACCTCCTTTGTGAAGTGGTAGAATGTAGGCAGAATGCCAAAGTTTGGGTACGTATGACTCTTTTAAGGATCAGTTGATCAGGATGCTAATTGGGAGAGCAATGCCTTCAGCTGCACATTTGAGGAAGGAGGGGGGAATGTTGTCAGGGGCATTAGAGCATGGCTTTAGTTTGGATAACAGCTTTTTTATAAACATTGTGGAAACTGGTTTGAGCTGGAACATAGAGGGACTGTTATTAGGAGAGTTTAGGAAGTTGGATGGATTATTGTCCGGAAATGTTTTGGTTAGCTTAGTTATAGAATCTGTAAAGAAAGTGTTGAAGTGAGAGCTCAGTTCTTTGTCAGTTAAACTAGGGTCAGGGCAGGGGTTACTTCTTGACCCAGGATGGAGAAGGGAGTTAACAGATTTCCAGAATTGTTTTGGGTTGTTATTATTATTGGACTGAAGTTTATTGTAGTAGTTTTTTTTGTCCAAGGAGATTAATTTTTTTACTTGGTTGCAGAGTTGGGTATATTGGAGCATAGCAGAAGGCAGTTTACTTTTCTGAAAAAGCTTCCAGGATTTGTCTCTGAGATGCATGGTATGTTTAGTCTCTGGTGAGCCAAGGAGCAGAATTGGCTTTGATTCGTTTGTTTCTTAGGGGGCTAGGGAGTTAAGAGTATTTAGGAAGAAAGAGTTAAAATGCTCAACAGCATTGTCAAGGGAGAGAGTGTTAAGGAATTGCCAGTTAATTTGTTTGAAAATGTTAGAGAAGTATGTGGGGTTGAAGTTGCTAAGGTTACGAGTTTGGATGTAATTATGTTTGAATTGTGAGGGGTTAGCAGAGCGATGAATGAAGGCAGGGAGATGGTCACTAAAGGAGTCAGGGATAGTGCCAGAGAGAGAGAGATTTTGTTTGGATGGGAGACTAAAATCCAATCTATGATGGATCCTGAGGGGTGGATTTTGTTAGGTTGGGTTGTAGAGTGGATTACTTGGGAGAAGTTGAAAAGATTGATGGCTAGGGAGAGGGAAGGAGTGTTGATTTTGTTTCAGTCAATGTTGACGTCACCTAGAATAAAGGTTTCATATTTTATTTCAGATGAGGCCCAGTGGAGAATATTCTCAAGAGTGGAGATATTATCACCTGGGGAGATGTATAAGGAAATGAAGCAGATATTTTTGTGTTTATTGAGTTGGAGGAGACTTGTAGTTATTTCAGTATTTTTGAATTGAGGGGTTGCGACATAAAGGGGGATTATGGAGAGAAGGTTAGAGTAGATTAGGGCAGATCCTCCACCTTTTTTGTTTAATCGGTCACTCCTGAGGATGTTGAAGCCTGGAGGTAGGATTTCAGAATCAGAGATATGAGGTTTTAGCCAGGTTTCGGAGATGGCTAAGAGGTCAGGTTGGTTGTGATTGATCCAAGCATGAACATGGTGAATTTTGTTGTTAAGGCTCTGGGCATTGATAGTGAAGACCTTGAGGGTGCTAAGAGAGGAAGTAGGAGAAGAAGGAGAAGGGGGGAGAGGCTTAGGTGAGGTAAGGTAGGTAGGGGATGGAGGGAAGGAGTTGTTTGTCCAGAGGCAGGGGCCAGGGTTAGGATGAATGTCTCCAGATAAGGCAAGGAAATTACATGAGATAACTTTATGCCTTTTAAGTTTGGAATGGAGGAGGTTGTTTGGGGTTAGTGGAGATATGAGAGAGAAGCTTTTTGTCCAATATATTTTCAGCATAGCTATGTGGTGCGACAAATCTACTTTATATAATTCAGATTCAATGCAGCCATTCAGTGCATACAAGTCTGTACTTGGCATTTCTTCAATACTAATTCCTAAGTTGCTGCAGTCCCTTGTTTTTTTTCTATTACCACTCCAGCCATACTGTATTTTATGTGAAACTTGAATGGTACACATATAATGCCAGAAGCTCTCTCTGCCCAGTGGAATTTTGTTTTCTTCAACTAATGTATTTATCTTTTTATTGGTCCATTGCAAAACAGCTGAGCTACTCATGGTTTTGTCCAAAGTAATTTTACAGTGTCTGTATTTTGTCATACACCCCCCACGTATGTATAGTTACTGTACATTACTGAATAGGTATCAGTTCAAACTTGGAATTCCTCTAGTCAGACTCCATGAGGTGCCTATAACCTATTTTCTTTCTCCATGTTCTATTTGCTACTCATTTACCTATCTAATTTTTTTACATGAGATTCACACCAAACCTATTTAAACTTACTTGTTGAGTTTACATCCACCTTGTCCCAAGCTTTGCTAAAGTCCAGGCCACCTGGGCTCTGTTACGCACTAAGTGCATGATGGCATATAAGAAGCAAAACATTGTTTACCTGCATAACCCCCTCCCTCCTTTATACACATGCAGTACATTTGCACATTGGCACCACATCTTTCCTTTCCTTCCAGTAATACAGATCTTTCCATCAGCTTCAGACACTACTGATGGGGTTATGGGCATGTACCTTTTCAGCATCAGCTCTAACTTTTCACTTAATATACTGACAAAGTTGTCACATCATTTCTTTATTGCGGCATGTCTTTTGTTTCCAAATTTCTGGTAAATACAGTAATTATGATATCCTCAAATTCTGCACTTACTATTCTTGTTTCATCATTCGATGCCAGATGTTTCCAGGAACTGCAGCATAATTTGATCTTCCTGCTTTTTTCACCAGACACTTTGGAAATGTCAGGCATTACACGGCCATCTGTTGGGAGCTTCTCTTTGGGGGGGGGACTTATTATTATTGTGAAAGTATCTGCCTTTTCCACATTTTCTACACACTATTCATTTAATGCATTTTGATGTACTTTCTACGTCTTGTTTTCTTATTCTTTCAATGTATTTAAAGAAAACCCCTTTTACACCCATGTTTTCTTTGTCAGCCTTTCTTCCAAGTTTAACCTAGTCTTAACCCTTTTTTTAATGATTATTTTAATAAAGAGTGCAAACAGTTATGAACAATGTTCCTTTTAAATATATTGTTTCCTATACATTAATTTCGTTAATTATTAATGCTGTATTTTATTTACTTACCAACTTGTTTTCCTCCTTTATTTTCATTTGACTGCTATGGTATATAGCTAAACCTCAGGCATGCCTTTTTACAGTTTGTTAGTCTCTTTTACCATACACATTGACCAATTTGGTTTATAGTATGCACTGTCACATACAGCCATATGTTGTTATAGCAACTCCAGTATATACCTACCGCCTTAAGGGAACTTAGCATAGTGAGGGCTGTGTGTCATGTGACACACTGCCAATACTGGCAGTCTGTAGTAAACTGTTAGTGTGTCAAGATCTCTAAGGACCCAGGAAGTAAACATTGGTGATACCAGTTCCACTAAGAGACCAGTCACCAGCACCATACCTCAAGGCTCCACACTGGGACCACTCCTATATGGCATCTACTTCTCAGAGGTAAAGGTTAATGTCAAAGGCCTTTGGCTGACCCACTTCACAGATGACTGCAAATTGGGAGCTATCACAGACTCCCCCCTATGACACAAACATCTTACAAGAGGGTTTGTCACACACAAATGACTGGTGCCGAAGTGACAGACTAACACTCAGTGCCAAGAAATGCATTACAGTGTCTTTTGGGAAAACTGCACCTAAGCTAATTACCACACTGATATGACACCCCTAACAGCTGACCTGATTGTCAGGGATCTGGGAAAATATGGCAACAGTAATCTGGCCTTTGGCCAACATGTTATAAGGTAGTAAGAAAATCATTCTGTGTCACCCAAATTATAAGTAAGGGCATGACATCCAGGTCCAAGAAAGTCAAAGTAAGAGTACCACTTTATTCAGCTCTTATCAGATCCATCAATTTGTACAATGCCCCCTTTAGCATGTAACTATATATAAGAAGCTATGTATAGTTGCCCTATATATACCACCAGGAAATAATATTTGCTTATTAGAAGAAATTCTTTGCTGACTAATCACAAATATTACTATTGAAACCATTATCTCAGGAGACATTAACATTGACTGGTTAGCTCTGCCATCTAACACTCCAACCACTAATCTTAACTTGTATGGGTTTAAATTGCTAAACTCTTCTCCTACTTGACTCAATATATCAAATCATAAAAATGTTGTTCTCAGCTTGATACCCCAGAAAGTATACTAACTCTGGGATAGTACCTGATTCCCTTAGTGACCATCACCATATATTCACTAATAGAGAAATAACCCACCAGCTAAAAAAACATAAAAACAGAATAACCCAAAATCTTTCATCCTGACACACTCAATAATTTACTAAAACCCTTTAAGTGGTCTAAACCCTACCCCTAGATGAGGCTGTCAACAAATTCAACAATATATTCATGAATACTTTAAATGTCCTTGCCCCTCCCAGACATAAAACAGTAATAAGTAGTAAACCCCATGGCTAACTCTTTCAACTAAAATTCTCATATAAAAACATGACAAAGCAAGGAAACAATGGCAGCAAGATCAAATCCATCAAAAAGGTGTGCAAAGAGTTGCATAATCTCACCTAGACAAAAAAATATTATACAAATCCGCAAAATAATCAAAAAAATTCCAAAAAAGTCTGGATCTCAATTAAGAAAATTCTTCAACCTGGCTGCCCTTCCTCACCAAACTCCTATCTAGACTTATTCCCAAATATATGGTTACCAAATTTAACATTTTCTTCATCGATTTCATAGCCTTTCTTACCTCCAGCTCTCCCCAACCCCTTAATCAACCTCAAAACTCTACCCCTGAAATTCCTGCCTTTAATCTCCAACCTTTCTCATCATATGTTACACAGCCACTAAAGAAAATGAAACCCTGTTTTGCTTCTGCTAACTGTCTCCCTACTGAGTACCTTGAGCTTCCTACAGACTCTATTGCATACCTAGTCTCAATTCTCATCAACAGATCTACTCAAGACTCCCATGTCCATGCCCTGTGGAAACAATTCTTTATTATCCCTTTCCATAAAGGAGTTAACTCTTCTGAAATCTCTAACTTTAAGCCAATTATCATTTTGTCGTCCCTTTCTAAGATCCTGGAAAAGAGTATTTACGAGCAACTCCTTCAGTGCATCTTATAAAATTATCTTCTAACCCCAACACAACATGGTTTCTGACCAGGCCATAGCAAGCTCTCATAAACTTTTCTGACAGCAATAATAAGGGTAGAGACCAAGTAAAGTTTATCTCTTCTGATTTTCTACAGCTCTTAAAAGCCTTTGACACCATGTTACATGAGAACCTTCTGACTCAATGTTCTTTCCAAACCAACTTTTTTTATGGTTCTCTAACTACCTGTCTAAAAGACAGTGGCGGCTGTTGACTTCAAATTAAAGAGGGGCTGCATGCGACAGCTGAATGGGTGGGGCCAATGGAAAGGGGTGTGGCCAACTAGAAAGGGGTGGGGCTATGTTTAAAACCACAACAACTGAAACATTAATTAAATACACTGTCCTGGGTGCCAAACCGTCATTACGAGTGTCCAATCAAGACAAAATGAAGTACAGAAAAAAAAATATTTCAATGCATTCTAAATGTAACAAAAGACAATCTAAATGTAACAAAATACCTTAGCTAAAGGGTTTTAAATCTCAATCATATTGTTGCTTTGAATATTTGTTGATTTTTAATCACATGTCTGATACCTGTTTGTTACTGTTGTTGGGAGCCAATATATTTCTGTATTGCTTACTATAATACAATTTCTCTCTCTCAACATATCTCTCCAGTTCTCCAGCTTGCTTGCCATGCATTACCCTTTGTGACTACACCTTGTTGGACGTCTACACCTAAAATAAATTAAAACAATCACTGCTGCCTCATCCCCATTACAGGAATAGAGCCAAGCTTCTCCCAGAAGTATAACCACTGAAGGAACCAAGAACGTATGTGCAACTGTTGCTAACCCTCTGTATTAGATTTTATTTGCCTAAAGTCCTGCTAAGTGTTTCAGCATGCTCCCTTGCCAGGACAGCCAGCAGCCAAACCCTTCTTAACTCTGTATCCGCCATACTTGCCCCTCTTCTATCTCCCCGATTTACACTAGCCTCTCACCTCTCCTCCCAGTCCAGGGATCTGCCCTTGTGGAGCCACAGGTGTACTTTAGCATTTGTCCACTAGATGGCACCCTCTCCTCACTATTCTTGACTTATTATATCTTCACTTTACTTTCTTGTCTTCTGTATAGTATTAAGTCAATTTTCTCTCTCTCTCTTTTTCTTAAACTTTAGGCCTACTCTATCCTACCAAATCCCTGTCCCCTGTACTTACCTTCAGCAATCAACAATCCACTGATTGGTTCTCATTCTTCTCCTGCCTTTCCTTGGCTCTACCCACTCCATTTGCCCTGCAGGCTCACTCTGCTCCCCTACCCTGCTCCCATATCCCACCCACCTCCAGCACCTCTACATTTATTCCTTCATAGCCAGACCCACTACCCTGCCTGACCAGTAAGTCTCAATTGCTCTGTCAACTTCACTTCCTAATCCCACCCATATCAACCATCACTCAACTCTCCCTTCCCTCCCATATATTAGAGTCTTACCTGCTCCTCTCTAAACATACAACTCTCCTGCCCCTGTAAATTACTCAGCCACTACATACCTACTCTTAACAGCCTTATCTCACCATGTTTTCAAAACCCTCATCCTTTTCTATTCAGCTACTACTTCTTCTCAACATATCCTATATCTACTACCTCACCCAGCCCATTAACACTAACCACTCAACATCCTTCCATATAACCAACCATTTTACCTCACCACTCTTATACCCATATATCCCAATATCTCCCTGCCTATATCCTATAAAAAAAATCTACTCTTTCCCTATAAACTTATTACGCCTCATAAATATTCTACCCCCTCAGTATCTAACAAAACCCTCACAATTCTAATAAAGCTCAAACCTAGATTCTAAGCAGTCCAAGTACCTCTCCAACCTAATCCTACATCTAACTATCATTCTACTATCTGGAGATATTCACCCTAACCCAGGGCCTCCCACCTTCCCTTCTACAGACAAATCCATACTACTTACCTCTTTAAACTCCCGAAGTATAGCTAACAAAATCCCTACCCTCCATGCCTGGCTTACACATAATAAACCTAACATCCTGTTCATCTCTGAAACTTGGTTAAAACCCCATAAAAAAGATTCTGAAATAATACCACCCAACTATTCTATCATTAGAAAAGATAGAACCCACATAAAAGGGGGGAGGAGTTGCTCTCCTATACTTATCCTCCTTATCAGTTACTCCTTATACCAGACCTACTCCCCACTTCAATAATGCCAAATTACTCCTAGCACTACTTCAAGTTAATAAACACAAACACATATGTATAGCCTCCCTTTACATACCCCCTGGTGACAATATTTCTACACTCGAGGACATCCTCTCCAGGCTTTCTACCAACATTAGCAATGAAACAATAATTTTGGAAGACATGAATATCAATTGGTCCTCCATTCAGTCTCCCACAAACCCACTTAACATCAACCTCTATAATTTCTCACAGCTAATCAACTCCATAACCCAGCCCTCAAAATGCCTCTCCACTGGTAGTACCCTAGACTGGATTTTAGTCTCTCACCCCCATTATTTCTCTGACAGTGGCACCCTTCCCGATTCCCTTAGTGACCACTTACCCACATTCACACATCGACTTCCTTCACCCTTACATCTTACTCATAATTACATTACTACTTGCTACCAAAAAAACTTCAACCCCATTACCTTTTCTAACTCTCTAAAAGCAATAAACTGGAACACTCTAAAAACTCTACCCCTGGAAATTGCAGTTGCCCATTTCAATGCAACTTTCTTAAACCTCTTAGACCACCATGCTCCCATAAGGACAAAAAGAACAAAAATCAAAACTGCCCCTTGGCTAACCAAAAACACACTAGCAACCATGCACCTCAGAGGTAAAGCCTGGACACATTACCAGAGAAATAGGACTCCCCCCACCCATAATGAATACAAAACACTTAGAAACAAAGTAAAAACAGCTCATGATCACTGATCAACAGAATTACTTCTCCATACTCCAAAGCAACAATAAAACAAACCCTCAAAAATTCTGGAAAGGAATCGTCACCCTCCTTATTCCCAGCAAAACAGATAACCCCAGCCCAGACCCTAATGCTCCAGACATAGATTTGGCTACACAATTTAACTCTTTTTTTATTGATTCTATTTCCAAACTAACCTCATCATTCTCTGACATCACAACACCCTCCACTTCACCTCCATCCTCCTCTACCAACATTACACCCTCCACTTCTGCTTCTCCTTTCATTTCTTCTCCATCACCACCACCCTCAAATACTCCCTCTTCCTACTCTCCACCTTTCTCATTAAAACCTATACCCACATCTACCACAAACAACTCCTTCAGAAACTGAAGCCATGCTCTAATGCCTCCGATAACATTCCTTCATACTTTCTTAGCATAGCTGCTGAAGCCATTGTCTACCCCATCGGCATTCTAATCAGCCACACTATCCAAGAATGTTTAGTATCCCAAATTTGGAAAAAGGCTTTTATCATACCTTTACATAAAGGTGGCAACAATAACAATATCACTAATATCCATCCCATTGCTATTCTATCTCCCATCTCTAAACTCCTAGAAAAGTGTATCCATCTACAACTCCTACCACATCTCTTAGACAGGTTCAGGCGCCTAGGCAGTGAGACATTTCCCTGTGGAACATTTGACTGGGGACACATGCCTGAAGTGACATTCAGCTGCAGAGAAATATGTCTGTTTGCAAATTCCCTGTGGGCAAAGACAGGCATATGCTGGCATGCCCACAACTTCAGTAACCAAATGCACAGGGGGAAAACAATGTCCATGGTCCCCAACGGAACATGAAACAGCAAGCAATATGGCAGGCATCAACAGCAGGCTGGCCAGAGGGCATGTCACTGGCAGTACAAATGCAGTGCACAATGGGCAGTGCCTTTATAACTGGAGTGTGTGGATCACTACCCCCTTCACAGTGTCTAGGGAACATTATCTAAAACACATACTGGAGCATAAATGTGACTACAGTATCCTGCATGATTTCCTCCATGCTGTAGCACACTTCTACATGTTGTAGTTACATAAGTATGTACTGTACACTGAGCACAACACTCATCACTTCTTCTGCCACCATTCATTTGGTTATTAAAGCTGTAAGCATGGCAGGGTGTGCTTCTCTTTGCCCACAGGGAATTTGCAAACAGCCATATTTCTCTGCAGCTGAATGTCACTTCAGCCATGTGTCCTCAGTCAAATGTACCATAGGGAAATGTCTCGCTGCTTAGGCGCCTGAACCCCTCTTAGACAATCACCTACTAACTCCCACACAACATGGTTTTAGACCCGGTCGCAGCACTATGACAGCCCTTCTTTCCTTCCTAGAAACTGTGAATAAAGCCCGGGACTCCGGCCACATTGTTTCTACCCTCCTACTTGACCTCTCTAAGGCCTTTGACACTATCTCTCACAATCTACTTCTCATTAAACTCTCTAAGCTTAACCTATCACCTTCCTCTCTGAACTGGTTCACCAGCTACTTATCCAATAGATATCAAGCAGTAAAATGGAAAAAAGCCACCTCCTCATTCCTTAATACCCCAACTGGAGTTCCCCAGGGATCCATACTGGGTCCCCTCCTGTTCAATATATTTATAAACAATTTCCGCGACTCCATCCCTTTCACAAATATTATCCAATATGCAGATGATTCAACTATTATCTGTTCTGCCACCTCCATCCCTACACTCCTAAAGCTTACATAAGATGTGTTCTCAACCACCGAACAATGGATGAAAAAAAATCACCTAGCACTCAATGCCTCTAAAACCAAATTAAGGGTATTTACTCCCTCTAAACTCACCTCTTTCAATATAAGCACATTCTCTATCACTAGCCATAACAACACGTCTCTTGAATTGGTATCAGAGGCCAAATTACTAGGGGTCCAAATTGACAATCAGCTTAAATTCAACTCCTACCTTCAACTAAATATAAAACAAAACAGAAACTTGGCATGCTCTACTGACAAAATCGTTATCTCACGCCCTCCACTAAATTCACTCTCTCTACCACATTTCTTATCCCCTCCCTCCTCTATGGAGCCCCACTCCTAACTAACCTACAATCTTCCCTTAAAACACAACTTTCCTCTTGCTATAACAAAATTGTTAGCTACCAGCCATAAGTCCTCCACCCACCACTGTACATCTCTCCACAAACTAAATTGGCTAGAACTACCCAATCACCTCACCTACACTCAACTTACTCTTGCACATAAGCTCATTTTCAACCCCTCCCTCTGTCCCTCCCTTTCCTCTGCCTTTAAAATGCACCTCCCGTATAGACTACTAAGATCTAACAACCAAAACCTAACAGAATTGTATAAACTAACTCGTCCCCCAGGTAAAAATCTCCTATCCTATGATCTAGCACATCTCTGGAACTCCCTACCACCATCCATTCGTACCGCCTCAAACCGATTTTCATTCAAAAAATCTCTTCACTCACATCTAATATCCCAGTGGGAATGCTCCTGCTCCCACCCCACATAATCTCCTCCCATCTTTACACTGGCAATTTCCATTTTACTTACTCTCCTAACTCATACATCCTGCTCTTGCATCTTGCATGTCTAAGCTATTTACTAAGACTGTATTAGAATGCACCTCTTAAGTGCAAGCTTCCTTAAGATGTAATGGCTTCTCAGTATTTATATTGTAATGTTTTTTTCACTAGTCTGTAGCATCTGTAATGTTTTTTACTAGTCTGTACTATTTGTAATGTTTTTCACTAGTCTGTAGTATTTGTAATTATTGTAACCTAAAACCTTACTGTAACCTTACTTGTTTTTGGAGTTTTTCTCCCCAGGACTCCATTGAAAATAGGTTCATCTTGACCCAATGGACTATCCTGGTAAATAAACTGCAAATAAATAAATAAATAAATTAGCTATATGATAGCTTACGTAATATCTAGAGGGAAACAAAAAAGTTGTGAGGCATGAAAAAATAAATTACTTTTTAAATACATTGCTGGAATACCAGTCAAAATCAAGTATAAAAAATAAGCTTCTCCTTGCACTGCAGTTCTAATTATAATTTATATTTAGCTTTATAAAAGTACCAAGTAACATGTTGAAAGTAGCAATCTCTGTGATACCCCCACTTGTAAAACTGTTTCTTATCCGAAAAAGACCTGCTGCCTGACAACAACTATCTACTTGTTTCATGGGGAAAACATGATCATAGTAAAAAATGAACACCAAACAAGAAACCAGCTCAAGATAAATTGATTAAAGGATTACACATGATAGATTGACATTCTGTTTAGTTTACAGGTAAAGCCTGCAAAAATGACTGCAAATCTCCAACAAATGTAGTGAGCTTCTGAAAATACTGTAATCCTGTCCATTATTACAAATACTGTCATATGCATTTCAATACCTAAGGCTTGTACATTATCGAGTTATGTAAATATTCTCTGCATGGCAACAACAAAAAAGCCTTCAGTGTTGGGAATTATTTAACAGTATATCCAAAATCACGGAAGCAGTCCACCAGCGATGACCAACTCACTTTATTACAGGTACAAGAAACAAATCACAGCAAACGTAAACGCTATTAAAGTACACCAGTGCGTTTTCATCTCCACAAACATGTAAGACTTCATCAGACTCATCTGACTATTTAACAGTATGCTTATTAAAGGTTACTTGCATCTTACAATCTCAAACAAGCTTACCTGATGATCATTAAAGCATTGCTACTTAAACACAGAGCAACAGGGCACTGCGACAGCATGCATTTTCTGAATAATAAGAAGCATAAATCAGCAGTATAAAAATATGAAAGAAAACCAGAACATTCTGCAAAATCAAGGACAGATGAAAAACCACTGTCGTACTTGTGTCTACCTTGGATAGGGGAATACTCTGCACACTTACACTGCAAAACTGTTCCTTGCCTTGCTTGGACACATCCAGAGTCACTACATGGGGGAGTGGGGTGCAACAAGTATGTCACAATTTGAAATGTCTCTGGCTGATGGTGATAGTCGTACTTGTGTCTACCTTGGATAGGGGAATACTCTGCACACCTACACTGCAAAACTGTTCCTTGCCTTGCTTGGACACATCCAGAGTCACTACATGGGGGAGTGGGGTGCAACAAGTATGTCACAATTTGAAATGTCTCTGGCTGACGGTGATAGTTCTGACACTCATATCTCTCAACCTTAAAGCAAGAAATCTGGACAAAGCCATACACAGAAGTGGGACAAAGGACAAAAATAAGGACAATTTGTAAATACTGCTCTTATAAACTTAGAAAGATAATAGAATAGTAGTAGGTCTTGCATTATCATGAATTTTCTGAAGGGTATGAAATCTGAAACTCAAATGTCTGTCATTATTTTCTAATCAGTTACTAATGATTTGCCACTAATTTCCCAGTAAACCACAATTTTATGAAAAATGGACCAAAAATGTGATGCAAAAATATAAAATTGCCACATAATACAGCTGGGAACCTGTCAAAGAAGGGACACTTTTTTAATATTAGTAATGTTAACTTGAGCAGCTGACAAAATAAGAAAATCTACATGCATTTCTGAAATAAAAGTGATCTATAACTCTGATCATTACAGTTCTTTATAATTGTAAACTCTCCACGTTTTCTTCCAAAATTGCCATTTTGTGGAGGGATTATTAGGAGGAGAGCAACATTTTCTACCAAACTTGGGGACAGTTGAGAGGTTTGGATATTCCAAATTCTATAAAGTAATTTATTTGCACGTACTTCTCAACCTCTTAATGCAGGAAATCTGAACAAGGCCAAATATACTGGGGGAATATGCAAACAGTCAAAAAATTGCTCTTGTATAAACTTAGACTGTTGATAGAATAACAGGCTTTGCTTTAGCATGCATTTTTCTGAAGGTTCTGATGTCTGAAACTCAATGTCTGTTATTTAGTGACTTCATTCCTAAATGATTTGTCAGAAAGCCACAAATTGTATGAGGAACAAACCAAAAATAAAAAGCAAAAATGCATTCATTCCGCAAAATCTGGACAGTTGAGAGGTATAGTTCAGCCGGGGCTGTCTTTTGAATTTGCTGCCCTTCCCCCACCTCACAAAATCATGGTCGAATGGAGCCTCCCCCCCTGCAGCCATTCCAGTGTCCCACTCCTTGGTTATTTTGCCCCATTTACCATAAACACTGTAACGTGCATACTACTTTATGTCTGCAATGATTTGGATTTGATTTGAAAGTTATATGTTGCATTTTACAGCACAAACACTAATAGACATCTGGTAAACAAAGCAATGCGGTTTAACAGTGAAATAGACTTAGTATTAAAACTTCTCTGCCCTTGAAACTCACATTCATTGAAACAGCATTGCAACCCACATTCAAAGAAAATACATTTTGCCAGTGGCAGATAAAGACTAACTTTGGGCTGTTTTCAAATCATAGGCCCCTTGCATATGAAACATACATGTGCTCTTTGATGCAGCTTCCTGATTGTATTTAATTATATTCCTTGTACAATACAGTATAGTTGTTCGAAGGCATTTTAAATTTCTTGTTTTGAACATTTTTCCAGGTTCATAGGTTCATATGTTCATAGGTAGGTACTAGGCTATCTGCCTGAGGGCATTTATAAACCTAGCCAGAGTGTGTCGGCTTTCACCACCCCATTGATTAATTAACTGATCCTCTGTCAAGCAGAGCCAATGAAGTGATCCCAGGGGTGTATTTTCTGGTACCCATCCACTCATCAAGGTTTCTCTTGAAGAGTGTTAGTGAGGGGCTCTGCCTGATGTAATTTGGAATTTTGTTCCAAAGCATGCGGAGTCTCTGTGACAGGAATCTATCCCTCCAGCATGTTCTATTTATTGTTGTAGTGAGGTTTAGCTTACTAGAGCATGTGGCTCACAGTGACTTGGATTTCTTTAGTTGGAGCATGTCCATCAATTCTGAGTTGGACATGGTTTTGTAAGTCAGGCAGAGCTCACCTCTGAGTAAGCGATATGCCACTGAGTACAGCCGGAGTTATTTCAGTCAGGATGCATAGAACATATGTCTGAGGCCAGTAATCCTCTTGGTGAGGTACTTTTGTGGTCTTTCCAGCTGTTGGAAGTGTCTTGTGAGGTACATCCTAAATGAGGCATTGTACTCTATGATGGATCTAATGAGTGATGAGTAGAGGGGCACTATAACCTCTTTATTTCTAGATGCGAACCCTTTAGTAATTAGATGGATGACATAGAAGGATTTCCTAACTACTTTGGCAATATGATTGTCAAAGGACGGATTACTATCTACCTGGGTCCCCAGATCTCTTATTACCTCTTCTATATTAAGGGGGCTGTCACCTATGTGGTAATTTGTGGGTGTTTTGTTTTTCCCAAACGGGATGACTATGCATTTTTTGTCATTTAGCTTGAGGCAATGACTTTGACCCCAGGTGTCCATCTCAGTAAGGCCCTTTTGGAGGATGTCCGTGCCAGCCGGAGCATTGATTATGGCTCCCAGTTTGCAGTCATTGGCAAACTTGGTTAGCCATAGTCCTCTTGTGTTTGCCTGTCCTTCTGAGAAGTATATGCCGAACAGTTGGGATCCCAAGAGCGAGCCTTGCGGGACACCAATTGTGACTGGTTTAGAGTCGGACCTGGAGCCCGCTAATCTTACCATGTGAGTTTTGTCTGTAAGCCAGTTGGCAACCCATCTCATGACATAGGGGTTTATGTTCAGGCTGGTGAGTTTTTCTGTAATACCCGAGTGGGGAATGGTGTCGAAAGCCTTGGTGAGGTCAAGGTAGGCTGTGTGAACCACCTTTCCCTCATCTATGGCCTTGGTGACAGTCTCGAAGAAGTCAACCAGGTTTAGTAGGCATGATCTGCCCTTAACAAAGCAGAACTGGGTCAGGTCAAGTATTTGGAGGTTCTCAATGTCTTTGTTAATGAGTTCCATGATGATGCACTCCATAGCCTTGCAGACAAGGCTAGTCAGGCTTATGGGGTGATAGTTACCAGGGTCAGTTGTGGTCCCTCATTTGTGGAGAGGAATAACCGTTGCTGTGCACCATTCTATGGGCATGAAGTCTGTGGAGAGGCTGAGGTTGAACAACATGTTTAGGTGGGGGGTTAGTTTGTGCAAGACGTAGCCTGGGACACCATCTGGTCCCACTGACGCTGTGTTTTTGGCTTTTGAAAGGGCTGTTTTCACCTGTGTGTCTGTGATTTTTGGGACACTACACTTTTCCGGTATTGTTGTGGGCCCTTTTGGAGGTGGGAGGGGGGTGAAGTTTGCACTGAATCTATCTGCCAGGATGTTGGCAATATCAGTAGGTTCAGTATATTTTGTGCTATTTTGCACTAGTTCAGTGCATATCTGCAAGTTGCCACTTAGATTCTTAACATAGCTAAAGAAGGTTTTGTGGTTATCTTTTGAATCCTTGGCTATTTTTCTTTCGAAGTTAGCCTTGGATGATTTCACGTGGGACCTCAGTTTCTTACTGATACTGATCATGGATGTCTTTCCTTCTTAGGATTTGCTTTTTTACTGAACTAGTTTCCTCCTTCTATTGTATAGTCTGTTTATTGCAGGGGTCCACCAAACTGGTTTCCTTCTCTTAGAGGAGTGATTCTTGGTTTTGCTAGGTATGGCACGATCCATGCATCCTTGTAAGTGCTCATAGAGTGCATTTGTAAAGGTTTCTGCATCTTGGGCAGCATTATCCTTTAGCATGGGGGCTGTGAAACCTACCACCTCTGTCTTAAGTAAGGTGAAGTTTGCTTTAGAAAAGTTTTTTACTGTGGTTTCCTTAGTGGGGGGGGGGGTACGGACATCCAGAGTGATTAGTTTATGGTCTGATCTAACCAGTGATGGGTTGACTTCCAGTGTGGACCACCTGTCACCCATGTTGGTGATGACCAGGTCCAATACGTTTTCACCTCTGGTAGGGGAGTTTACAAGCTGATCCAGGTCATTTGAGTTGATGAATTTCAGGAAGCGCTGGGCCTGCGAATTTGTACTTGAGTAGTTTTCCCAGAGAATGGTAGGGTAATTGTAATCGCCCAATATCAGGGTGTTTGGTAGGACCTTCATGTTTTCCAGTGTCTCCAGAAAGGTGAAGTGGTGGTCCTGGGTCATGGAGGGTGATCTGTAGCAGGCCACAATTTGCATTGCAGATTTGCCCGATGTTAGTTGCACATGGATGATCTCAGAGGTATTGTGCTGCACCACTAACCTGGAGGTGTAGGTATCCTTGATGAATATGGATACACACCCTCCTTTTGTGTTTCGGTCTGTGTTCTGTGGCCGAAACGTGTGGTATGAGTTGTAGCCCGGTAGTGCTGGGGTGCTCTCTGGAGCCTTGAACCAGGTTTCAGTTACTGCACAGATGTCGACGTTCTCCATACTGAAGAGTGCTTCAAGTGTGTGCATTTTGAGATTTAAACTCCTGGCGTTGAGTAGCATAACCCCAGTAAACAATGAAACAAAATGCATGCACCAATAATGACAAAACTGCCCAGTTCAGACCATTTACATCATAAAGGTCTACTCAAACGTTTACAGCCCACCAGTATCAGTAAATATGCACAATCTCTGAAGAAGTAAAAGTCATCTAAATAATTCCACATTAAAGAGATCTGTAACAAATGAAGAGGTTGCTGCTAGCAAACAACTTTATAGTTCATTGTTTCATCTACAAATAAAGTGCCTGCTGCCCTTGAGTAATAAATTGCCTATATTACATTATAAAAAATGATAAACTAGTAATACTGCAATAGGGAATGGATGGCAAACTGATAACAGGTTCATAGTTACTAGGTATCTTTGCCAAAAAGGACTTCAGCATCCACCCCCTTTACAACACAGTACAGTATCAACAATGCATCTCCATACTGTGGGAGTAGAACCCACAGCCTTCTGCATCAAAAGCAAGTACATTACTGGTTGTGCTATTAACAATGCAAGCAGACTCAGCATATAAGCAGCACTAAACTTCTGTTCCCTGGCAGCTCTCAGCTCTTTGTAAAATCTACTCGACACTCAGCTGTATCTCTGAACTTTGCAGCACAAGAAATCTGGAAAAAAGCCAATATATATTGGGGGGACAAAAGCCCAAAATCCAGGGACACATTTTAAACATTGCTTGTATAATGTTGGAAAGTTGCTAAAATAAAATGCTGTGATGATACCACCATACATTTCACTGCCAAACTTGAATCCAGGACCCTGTGCAAAACAGTCAGAGCAATGTACCACTATGCCAAATCAGTTTTGTGAAAGAGAGGAAGACTGAAACTTAAATGGCTACCATTTAGTGAATTCAGTCCTCACCATAGCTGTCAATCTCTTAGCAAAAATCGCCTGGGCAAAGCCAGTAATGGGGGAATACAGCCCCCAAACATATTCAGTGTATTCAGTTCTCACCATAGCTCTCGACCTTAGCACAAAATACCTGGTTGAAGCCAATAATGGGGAAATACAGTCCCAAAAATAGGGACAAATTTCAAATATCCATCTTATAAACTTAGAAAATTATTAGAATAAAAGTTTTTTTTTATTACCATGTACTTTCTGAAGAATATGAAGTCTGAAATTTAAATGCCATTTCATTTTTATTTATTTAACATTTGTTAACCTGGAAAGTCTGACTTGCAACAAAAGCCAATTTTCAGCAGAGTCCCAGGGAGAAACAGTCCAGACACATGTGTTTGTAAGATGGGAGGACACCAGAGCACCTAGAGGAAACCCACACAAACACCAGGAGAACATGCAGACTCCACACAGAAGGCACCCCAGCCAAGAATCAAACTAGAGAACCTGTAGCTGTCAGGCAACAACTCTACCACTGCACCATCAACTATATAAGCTTAAGACAACAAAAATACAGAAACCACAGATTTTATAAGGAACAGAACACAACAAATATGAGGCAAAAATCTGCAAAGTTTTCACAAATGCTGGTGGGTAGGGACTTCAGGCTGTTGTTACCTACATCCAAGGTACAGGGTTCAAGCCTCACTACCCACCATCATGTGTCCTGAGTTCTTTCTAGCCACCAGTATATAGCCACTGTGGTATGACACACACACAGTCCTATACCACAAGCCACCCCTGATCCTTGGCAAGATACATCTCCTATAACTAAGGCTACTGCAGCAGTGATCAGTATGATGGACATCAAAGATTCCTCAGAAAGAGAATTAAAGGTATTCACGTCTTATTTTACAGTGGAAGACAATAGTACCTTTCTCCCTTTTCTATGTCTTTTATGATCTTATTTAGAGCATACCTGTGTCTATTTGAAACCCTTTGCTTAGAAGAGCCCTCACACATTGACCTAAACACAACAGGAAGCAACCTCAATAAAATACCAACTGCACCATGAAACATAGCGACTTCACATCTCAAAGACTCCCACATGTATGTAATACATTTCCTTTCTCAATTAAACAACCCATCAGTCCATACTTTCTATAAAGAACTTGATAACTACACTGGCAACTGCAAGTTCTAACATAGGATACAGTTCATCAAGCTCCTCAACAGCCAATAGAGCTTAAGCTTTAACCTATGATATATGTTAGTGCATCTGCATCTCAGTCAGATTTGATCCATGCATAGAAATGCAGTCACTGAAGACTGTTTCATACCTCACAACACACCTTAAAGCATAATGAAATGCAATGGTAAGCCCACCCTGTTGCAACGGTAAGCCCACCCAGTTCTTCATCATTGCTTAGTTGTAACATTGTAGAAGGAGTCAGAGAGCCCAAAGGCTAATGTAGCCTACAGACAGTAGTCAGTGTCCACACTTGACTAGCTCTTCTGGAGATGCACTCATTTATAAAAAAGTTCTTCTGGAGATGCACTAATTTATAAAAGATCAGTATTCATCTCATTTTGATGGTTTGAAGATGGCAACAACAGCAAGGTAATGCTGTGCCATGTGAAAGGGAACAACAGTAAGGGGAAATAGCAGTTTCTGGGTCCAAGCTGCACTTTTTCACTGACATCACAGTGTGCAAGATAAGATATGGGACCGTGCTTACATGTGTTTGGTGTGCCTGAGATGAGTGCAAGCAAATGGCAATGGCCCCAACTTTCAATTGACATGGGGTTTTTTTGTCTCTTTTAAAAAAAAACTTCATCTGTGTTCATTTATCTCTATTAATTTGGAACAGGTCTCTGGAACTATCAGCAATCTAAGAATGTGACAGTAGAATTTGAATCAACATGAATGTAAGTCGCTAGAGAGAATGCTTCTTTCCTATGAATATCTGGTTTTGTGGCAGGTCAAGTGTGTGTGTGTGTGTGTGTGTGTGTGTGTGTGTGTGTGTGTGTGTGTGTGTGTGTGTGTGTGTGTGTATGTTAAAATGCTGCACCTTTGGTGTCAAAATGCCTTGGGCATTTTATTTTACCATAATTTTAAAATGCATGTGTACCTTAAAATATTATTTCACTGACATTTGGTAAAATGTACCTTCATATATGTATACTTGGAAGCTGTTTACTAGGTTCATACATTTCAATTTAATTATATGTCACTTTCTGATATTTTGGTTTCAAAATGCCTTTGGGGTAATTATGCCATAACTTTTCCTGTACATTTGTCTTAGAACATATTGAAAATATACATGTCTACATCATAAAATAAATGCATTTATACACGGATGCCATTTATGAGGAATGCACATTTTAATTTAACTGTTTTTCTTTCATATTATATATCAGTTCCCTACCTGAAATGCAGCCCTGCTTAGCTAAAGTTCATAACTTTCGTTCATTTCAGTTCCCTAAATGTGTCCATCTGCAGCACTAACGGAGTCCATCTGCAGTCCCGCGCAGCTAAACTAAACTTCCTGGGGAAGGTTTCCCCACGAGAACAGGCTCCAGCCTGCAGACGTTGCAGTCCGGACGTTTTCTGTTGCATGTGGTCATCACCGCATAGACTTCTGGCCTGCAGGGCAGAGATGGCCTTTCCTCCTATCTGGACTGCTGACAAAGCAGTCTGAAGTTCACAAGCAGTGCAATCACACATGTGGGGAGTTCCAGGACTTGCAAATTTTATTTTTTTATTGTGTTTTTTGTCTTTCCACAGCTGGGGGGCTGCAGTCCTGCAGTCCTATAGCATGAGCCACCCCTGCTAAAAGATATTAGTCTGTCAAATCTCTCATGTCTCTCCTTTTCTCCTAGTTAAAAAAGGTTTTCCTCAGGACACTCTATTCTTGCTCCACTGCTCTTTAATATTTTCATCTACAACCAGTTCATTTCCTCTCTGCAAGCTTCCTTTATTCGGTATGCAGATGACTCAACTCTCAGCTGCTCACCTGACAGCCCACTACAACTACAATTGATGGCACAAGATGCTTTCAACTCAGTTGAAGTCTAGCCACATCAAAAACAACTTTTACATAATCCCAAAAAGACTAAACTGCTACTACTATTTTTCCAATATCCCATGCCAGCGATAAAAGTAACTTCCACGTTACCTCTCTAAACAATACAGCCATGGAAGCAGTAACCCATACCAAATCGCTTGGAGTCACCATAGATGACAACTTAAAATTTGATCTTCACATACAAAATTGTGTACAAAACTTATTACAAGCTAGGCCTGCTATATAAAGCAAAACAAAATCCTTATTATTTCAAGTAGAATCACACTAGCTTTCTTATCTTTTACGCCCTCCTCTGTGGTTCGCTTATTTTAACTAACATCCAGATCTCTTATATCACAACTGCAGCAATGCTATAACAAGACAGCTAGATTTACAGCTAACCTGCCACATAGAGCTCATCATTGTTCTGCATTACATACTCAAC
This sequence comes from Protopterus annectens, assembly GCF_019279795.1. Lineage (NCBI taxonomy): Eukaryota > Metazoa > Chordata > Ceratodontiformes > Protopteridae > Protopterus > Protopterus annectens. The sequence continues at coordinate 1,133,257,997 of NC_056745.1, forward strand.
TAGTTAGAACTCCCACATCAACTAGCCCATACACAACTTCTTCTAATCCACAGAATACTATATAACCTCTCTGTCTGCCCTTCTGTCTCCTTAGTACTTCATCACTATAGCCCAAATCGCCTGCACTCTCAAGACAAAAACCTGTTATCCCAAATTCAGTCAGAGTCCATGTATTGAAGCCTTCTCGCAAAGAATTTCTCACTAACTCATGGCTATGCCTATGCACCTCTCCTGTATGATCTAAATCAAGAAATACTTTGCATTCTTACTAACCTTTAATGATATTATCTATCTCTATACCCTTTCAACACTTGCCCTCTCCCTATTCTTAGGGGGTACTTGTACCATTTTTTTTTTATTATTTCCTAGCATAGTAGAATATGCTTTTAATACTTTTGTATATATTGACTGTCATATTTAATTGTGTTTTTTTTTGTTATTACATCACTGGTTTCTCCTCATGCTTTATTGTAGCCTATGTATTCTGCCATCAAACTTTATGTATATATGCATTTTAGTTAGATATATACCAATGTTTTATTTGATGATTTTTAACTCTCTGGAGCTTTTCCACTCAGGCCTCCACTGAAAATGGGTATTTATTACCTAGTCGGACTTCCCTGGTAAACAAATGTCAATAAATAAAATAAATAAATGTACCTTACCAGACATATGCAACAGTTGGAATGCCCACAAAGGCTCCTTACCAGGAGTATACAGGGTATAAACACATTATCCTACACGGATTGCCTGGCATATCAGGCATCACTGAATCCAGCTCTGATGGGCCTTTTGCACATATGCAAAATTAACAGAATCAGAACCACTAGATTCAAGAATTTAAATTTTGCTTGTGACATAAATAAGCTGTATTGACAAGACAGGGATACAACTGGGTTGGATTGCACAGTTAGACTTATGAAGTCTCTGGTGGTAATTAGCCTAGTATATACTTATGAATGTGAACTTGCATGAAAGCATTTTCCATTTGGCCTTCTTGGATATTTGTATTAACTATTTTTAAGTTACTTAAAGATATTAAAGATATTCTATTTCTTGTTGGACTTTGGGCTGCTCCATCTTAGATGCACTGTTTCACTGCAGCATAGCCAGCAACTTCCCTTTTATCACAGGCCATTACTCCAAGCTGCTTTCTTCTGTTGAAGGATTTATTTCTCCACTAATACCCTTGCAGGGTACCTAGCAATGTTCTGTTCCTCTGGTAAACATTAGACACTTAAGGCAAACTGTTTGATTGACATCTCTAAATAGCCCTGAGGCATCAGACACACCTTAGTGAGCTCACAGTGCCTCCTTCCTAAATTGTTGCACCATTCTGCTTGTGGATATTATACAGTGACGTCAATACATCATGTGTCAGTCAGTGCCCCTAATAATAAGTCAGTCAGTGCCCCCAATAATGTCAGCCAGTCAAATAACCAATCACTCTTCCCTGGAATGCCTATTCCAAAGCAAAGGAAAACATTCCATCCATGTGTTAAGTACAAGTGTGAAAGCAGCAACGGCTGTAAATCAGATGCATATACTAAGAGGTGTGCTCATGTCTTGCAGGTAAGGAAGAAAGAGTATCTCTTAGGTGTTTTGTCTCCGGAGGCTAGAGATATGAGGTCCTGGGTTAATGACAACAGTACTAAGGTAAAGATTGTCCACTACAATCTTAATTCAGTTATCAATCATCAGATGGAAGCAAAATTTCACCTAGAACTGTAAATACTGCACAACACATGCATGCACACGCTTGTGTGTGCGTGCGCGCGTGTGTGTATGTGTGTACATATTCCTTTTGTCTTGCCATACGTCTATCCTTCCTCCCACCTAACCTTTTTCCCAACTCAACAGTATTTCTTACTTCACTTGAATCTCTTTTTCTCATTCTCACATTTGTACTTTTCATTCCATTCCTCTCATGACACACTGTGTTAAATGGCAACTACCTCTGTCTAGTCAAACCATGTCTTATCTCTTTCCTTAACTCCTATACAGCCAGTTCTAAGAACAACTTGTCCCCTATGCTTCTGTCTTTTTACCTTTCCTTTACTCCACATATACACAAATTTCTGCTACCATCTCTCTCACCTATCCATTACATTTTTCTAATACAGATCTGCCAGTTAGCATTAGGTTTGCAATATGCATTTACACTATGTTCATTGACACAACCCTGCAAAATATCCTACATTTGCAAATATTGTAATCTGTTGTCTGGAAATGGTAGTGTTCAAAATTGGTAATCTCTGTAATATGAACAATTGAAATTTTGTAAACTGTGTTTTTTTTTTCCAAGACTGTATACCTTTCACAGTATTCACGGTTATGATTATGTCTTTGGCCTGTGTTGTTGTTGTAAAGCGTCCTTAGACTAGCCCACCTACCTGGTAAAAAAAAAGTAAATAAATAAATCCTTCCTGAGTGTGAGGCACTCATGTACCAATATACCCAACAAGAATCATTTGTGTAACAGCTCAGTGAGATGAATGGATAGTCCTCAGACAGCACTCCAATTAACCCAAGTTAAATTAGCAAACTTAGATAATGAATACACCAGCTAAGTGACAAAAGTGAGTTACCAATGCTAGTTTGTCCATCTTGGGGTCCTGATGCATGAGTGCCACCTGATGGGCAGACAGACACTGGCTCATGTGCAGATCCACACAACCAGTAGTTGGCCTGTCGGGTCTATATTACAACATCGAACACTTAAAACAGCGAAAGATGTTTAATCGACCCTATTTCAGCAAAAGCTGAAAATGTTGACACCTCAGAATAATATCAATTTCTTTCCTAGGGAAAGAAATCGCTGTTCCAACCAAAAAAAAAAAAAAAAACAGTAAACAGTTCCAAACACATACACATTTACCTTAACCCTAATTCTACTCCCCCCCAAAAAAAAAAAGTAAACAGCTGAAAACACATATACACTTAACTCAACTGTACAGCTAACACAAAAAAAAAGTAAACAGTTTAAAACATATATGTGCTTACCTTAACCCGCACCCTAAACCTAAGGTCAGTAATTGTTGCACATTTACGTTCAGAAGCTATACTGGATAAGGGAATCTCTGAGACCACACTATAGTGCAGAACATGGCAAAGTAACGAAGCAGCCAAGCGACTTCTTTCCCAGGGAAAGAATTTGCTGAACAGCTGCTTCGCTGTTTTGTCTGTTCGCTGTTTAGGGTTAGATAAAAACTCATTTGACAAAATGCGTTTTCATCATTATAATAGGAACCCGGCCTGTTAAGTAGTATATATTCACCACAGTGTGAACAGGGATATGTGAGAACAAGCTTATACCCAGGTACTGCAGAAGTGTCCTGGAAAAACCTTGGAGGGCAGGAAGATATGACATATACAAGAAAATGCTCCAACAGTTGCAAAGGATGGCATCACAATGGAGTCAAGCCATGGTACATCTGATCAGAAGACAATTAGGCTTCCACCCACAGGTTTGCTCCCTCCACAAAAGATAATGACCCTAGTTGGGGGATGAACTGGATGTTTGATTTGTATGGATGAACATACCTCTGGTGGATGAGATAGATGGTCACAGCCCGGCTAAAAAATCAAATAAACAACAAATTTAAAAAAAATGTTAGTTGTGAGGTTCAGCACCTCTTCCTTTGCTCTCTGGAGAAGAAAGGCTGTTCGCCAGAATTTGAATGCTTGACTATCCATCACAAGTAAATTATCAGACCAATACTACCACAGACAGAAATTTGACTCAAGCAACTACAATCGGACTATATTACTTACTCCACATGATTCAGACATGTTCATCAGATTAATAAAGCATTGTTCTTATTTATTTTTATATGTATGCATATATGCATATAACTATTTATAATCAGGTAGGTAGCTGGTCTTTCAACCATGACTTGGGCCTTCTGTTATTTTTGCAGCCATTACAGTTTCAAAATACACAAATAGCACAATGGCATAGTATAGTAACAGGAGGTGATTATGAAACAGAGATCTGTTGCAGTTCGCTTTAAGAGATTCTATACATTTTAACCTAAGAGGAAAAATCTTGTGGACTATTTGCAATGAACAAAACTATGTGAATTATGCTTACAGACATTGTAATATTGATTTATCATAATGTGTGGGTAAGCATATGTTAGATATATTGTGCTGATATGGTTCATTTGTCTATACAACAGGAAGATGTATATGTTGTCAGCTAGGAATTGCATAAGGTACTTTTTGAGGGTCCATGTTCGGCTACCAAATACAAAAAGACTCGAACCGTGAAATAATGAATGTAAAACAGCAAAAGGGACAATTATCGAACAACGGCAACTTTGAAAAAAAAGTGCACTGAATGGCCATAGTTGGCCAACAACCAGGAAGTAATGCAAGGCATAAGGTAAGTAAAGGGGAACCTTTTAAATTTGCCCTATCCCCCACTGTAGTGCGATCTCTGAGATGGTATATATAGTTGGTGGGTTGGTTGTGTGTGTGATGTTGGCTGATTATGGCCATTCAATGTATGTTTTTTCAAAGTTGCCGTTGTTCCATAATTGTCTCTTTCACTGTTTTACTTTCAATATTTCACGGTTCAAGTTTTCTAGTATTTGGTACCCGAACATAGATCCACTTTTTGAGGAGTAAAATCCCATGATTGGAGGATCTCCCTGGTCAGCCAAAGTAAGAAGCTGAGATCCCTCATAAAATCCTCCAAAGCTAGTTATGAAAACAAAATTGCCACTGATTCTAAAGACAACCACAAAGCATTCTATTGCTATGTCAAGAATCTCAATGGCAACACTCAGATCTGCTCTGAGTTACAGCACAATGGCACTAAATATACAGAACCAACTGATATTGCCAACATCCTGGCAGATAGGTTCAGTGCTAACTTTACCCCACTCTCACCCCCTAAAGGGCCCATCTTTATACTGGAAGAATGCAAATTTCCTGTAATCATGGCTGCACAGGTAAAAACCTCACTCTCCAAAGCCAGGAACACAGCATTCATGGGACCTGACAACATCCCAGGCTGCCTTCTACACGAACTACCGAATGAACTGGTACCCCACCTAAGTACCATGTTCAGTCATAGCCTCACCTTAGGCTTTGTGCCCATTGAATGGTGCACAGCGATGGTTATCCCACTCCACAAAGGGGGGGCCACAACAAACCCCGGGAACTACCGCCCCATTAGCCTGGTCTGCAAGGCCATGGAACATATCATCATGGAATTCATAAACAAAGGCATTGGAGATCTCCAAACTCTGGACCCCACATAGTTCGGGTTTGTAAAAGGCAGATCATGTCTCCTAAACCTGATAGACTTCTTTGAAGCTGTCACCAAAGCCATAGATGAGGGTAAGGTGGTTTGCACAGTCTATCTAGATTTCGCCAAGGTGTTCAACACCATCCCCCACTCTGGAATTATAGATAAACTCACTAAACTAGGTATAAATCCCTATGTCACAAGATGGGTTGCCAACTAGCTTACTGACAGAACCCACACTGTGAAAGTAGTAGACTCCAAATCAGACCAGACCAGTGACAAGAGGAGTACCACAGGGTTCAGTCCTGGGTCCTCTCCTGTTTGGTATCTACTTCCCTGAAGTACAGACTAACACAGAAGACCTTTGGCTAACTAAATTTGCAGATGACTGCAAACTAGGAGCCATAATTGAAACTCCTAATGATGTGGACATCCTACAAAAGGGCCTCACAGAGACAGATGCCTGGTGTCAAAGCCATGGTCTCAAGCTCAATGCCAAAAAGTGCATTGTCATCCTCTTTGGTAAAAACTCTGTACCCATGAACTACCACATAGGCAGTAGTCTACTTAACACCAAAGGTGTGATAAGAGACCTTTGGGCACAGGTGGACAGTAGTCTCTCCTTTGATAATCATATCGCCACAGTGGTCAGGAAATCCTTCTATGTGGCACACCTCATCACAAAAGGTTTCTCATCCAAAAAAAAGAGGTCATCGTTCCCCTCTACTCATCACACATTAGACCCATTATAGAGTACAACGCCCCTTTTGGTATGTACCTCACAAGACATCTACAACAACTGAAATGGCTGCAGAAATACCTCACAAAGAGGATTACTGGCCTCAAACAGATGCCCTATGCAGACTGACTCAAAGAACTCCAGCTTTGCTCCTTTGCATATCGCCTACTCAGAAGCGATCTCTGCCTAACATACAAAGCTATGTCAAACCCAGAGCTGTTGGACATGCTCCACTTAAAGAAATCCCAATCCCTCCGAGCTACACTCTCTAGGGACCTAAACCTTGTCACCACAATAAACAGAACATGCTGGAGGGATAGATTCCTGTCACAGACAAGTCCCATACTCTGGAACAGGCTACCTATCTATGTCAAACAGAGCTCCTCATTAGCACTCTTCAAGAAAAATCTTGATGATTGGATGGGTAATAGGAAATTCACCCCGGGGATCACTTCTGTGGCTCTGCTTGACAGGACTACAGGAAAATCATTTTCTTGGGTGGCGAAAGCCAGGGTACCTTTTTGGCTAGGCTTGTATAGGCCCTAAGGCCAATAGCCTAGTACCTACCTATGAACCTATGAGGTAGTGAAATTGGCTGTCTTTTGTATATTCACAGGAAAATGAGTCCATGCTGCTGGGACAAGTTTTTAGAATGACTTTCCATACAGTAAGGCCTTACCAGTGCTACCAGTGCTATTGGACATCTTCATATGAGTACTGGGGATAAGGGATTACAGTATTTTTGAACTTATATGTCAGGGAGGCTAGTAAATTATGTAACCTGAAGGACAGTTTAGGAGAAGTTTAGCCCTTGCAGTGACAGGGAGCCAGTTAGCTTTTCTTAATGTGGGGCAATGCTACTCTCTATGGTTATCTATTGATATATAGTGGCAGAATGTGTTGGCTGTGGCTTGCAGAGTATTTCTGTTTTGTATGAAGATTATTGTGAATTTTGGTAAACACTATTTAATTTTAGGCATCAACATTTGGATCTTCATTGCTTTCTTTCTCTGGGTAGAATATTTTAATTTTTGTAAACTATTCTGAGGTTGTCAAAAATATTGTGTTCTGTATTCAGTGTGTGTGCAGAAAAGGTAAGTGTTAGTGAAAAACAATTCCTAAGTATTTTTGTTGAGCAACAGTTGGAAGGTATTGCCCTTGTAGGTCTCTAATCAGAGTCATATCCAGCACTGTGTGACCTAGGCAGTTGCCTAGGGCCCATTGACTTGGGAGGGTCCACTAGCTGAGGTGCCCACTGGCCGGGTGGGACTGCCACAAAAAGTTACATTTCTTCTTTAAGAATGCAATCTGCATGCATTACATTTCTTCTTTAAGGATGTCCACAGTAACATTTGTACCTACACCTTTAGTATGACACATGCACATTTAAACTGATATGCAGCATACAATTTTTAACAAATGAGCATGGATTTATGCTGTTGGTGAACAGTGTGTATGTGTGTGTGTATATATGTATGTAATGCCCCAGTTAAGTATGGAGAGTTAGTTAACTCATCCAGGCTCTAACCCTGTACCTTCAAAACATTACCCTACAGCCTGAATCCTCTGCACCATATGTCACACTGTCTTCAGCAAGGACTGAGTTTTAGTGCATTTTCAAAGAATGTTAAATACAAATGATGTTTAGTTCCAGTGTATTTTCAAACAATGTTGAGTTTCTGTGCATTTTCAAGGACTGTTGAGCGCCTGAGCATTTTCAAAGACTGATAGTTTCTGTGCATTTTCAAAGAATTTTGAGCTTCTCTGCATTTTCAAGGACATTTCAAGGAAAGAGAAGTTTACTGTTGTGCATGCTAAGTCTGTTTTCAATGTGTAGCTGTTCTGTTTAGAAAATGGCTATCATCAGTGTTTCTGCTATAAATTTTAAAAGCAATGTTAGTAGCACAACAGGTAGCATACTTGCCTTTGGTGCAGAAAGCTGTGGGTTCCACTCCCACACCATGTACACAGAGTGGTAATATTGCAGTGCCTCCTTTAAGGGGAAATGGAGGTGCTGCAGTCGTGAGTATGTGTCCTCCTTTGGGTGAGATGCCTAGTAACTATGAACCTGTTGCCAGTTTGACAGTGATTCCCTATTGCAATATTAACAACTTACCATTTTTTTTAAATGCAGCATGGGCAGTTTATTCTTCAAGGGCAGCAGGCACTAAATTTGTACATGAAACACTGAAATGTAAAGTTGTTTGTCAGCAGTAATCTCTTCATTAGTTATAGATCTCTTTAATGTGGAATTATTCCAATGACTTTTACTTCTGTAGAGATTGTGTCTATTGAATGAAATTGTTGGATTGTAATAACAGACGTCTGAGTGGCCTTTTGGGGTTGAAATGTTCTGTAATGGGTAGTTTTGTCCTAACTGGTTCATATGTTTTGTTTCATTACTTTCTGGAAAAATGTTAAAAACTAGCTCTTCCTACAGCTCAAACACAATATAGAATTTTAAGCTGAAATTTTAAAACTGGCCACCCACGTACTCCAGCTGTGTTCCTAGAGCCAACTCCACTACTAAATGTACAGATGAAATAACTACTGTTGTTAATCCAACTTTGACTTTTGTTAATGGAATATGTACTAACATGAATCTAAGGTTACAACTGATGTGTTTTTAAATGTGGGTTAATAGCTTAAAATTACTAACAATGGCAGATCTGATGAAGACAGAAAAATGAAAGCATGTCACATCTTTGTTGGCCATTGGAAGATCTCCTGCTCCATATAATCTGTACAACATAAAACAGCATGATAGATAATACCTATACATATAAAATAATCAACTTGAACTTTACAAAATTTTGTTTTCTAAGCACTGACTTTTCTACAAATGTGTCTTCAAATGGTCTAATTTCCAATTTAGTTTATAACAGATAGGATAAATAATGAATTTACTGAGAACTATAAATGGACATTTTTGTATATAAAGCATGGGCATTTTAAATGAATACTGACATTATTTGTAATGGCATAACCATTTTGGCTTTATGGAATCTTTGTGAAATCCAAAATAAAAATAAAATTAAAAATAATTGTTAACACTGACTCCCAAGCAAACAGGGTGATGCCCACCATTACAACATAGGGGCTTCATTAAAATAAACTCTCCCCCAACACCACCTATGACATAAATGGGAGGTGCCAACCTTGTAACCACCCTAAAAGAACCCTAATAAAAGCTCATGTTCTTTCAGTCTCTACCCAATCAACTTAGCAGTGCCCCTCTACCAATATTTAAGAAAACTGAGTACTTGGTGTTCATTTATTATTTATTCCTACTACCCAAAGGACCAAAAACAGGGCTCTCTTGGGCTCCTAAGAGCAAAATAGGTTTCCAGATGACTAACATCAGAGCTCATTTGGACTCCTAAGAGCAAACCAGAATTCCAGACAACCAAATCTGCAGAATGAGTTGGAGGGGCAAACTCCAGAGGCATCAACATCATTAGGAGATTTTCTGCTCAAGAATCTCAATAACACAAGATTCAACAATAAAAAAGGCAAGGTAATTTTGTTAAACTAGGGAGAAATAGCCACATAATGGGACAATGGAATGGCTGGGGGGTGCTGCCAAGAGGGAACTGCTGTGGGGGGGGGGTCTGATCCATTACCCTCTCTATGGCCCCACTTGACCATGATCTGGCTCTGTCTCTAAATCAAATTGATGGGTTGCTTTTGAGTCGTGTTTGGGTTCAAGACTGAACAGTGGTTATTCTTTTGTATATTTGTCATTAATTCCATTCCCACTAAAGTTGTTCTGAATATTCTGCTGAAGTTTGGGTGAAGTTTTGTCTGAATATGATTCTGATGTAGTTGTTTTTTCAACGAAAACGTTACCAGAGTGGATGTACGTTAAATAAACCTTTTTTGATACTGCTTGAATACTACTTTCGTGCTCATTTTGGAGTAATACAGTCCTAATTGTGTGTTGGCGGTTTTTACTTTCCTTTGCCTGCTTGGCTGCTTACTTTTGGTGGAGTTGTGTTTTTGCAGCATTTCTTTTTGTTTTGGTTGTCTGAATATATATTATAAATATAAGCAGCACAATTTATAGTGGGTAGGTCAAGGGACAGATTGTTTATATAAATGGAATATAACAAAATTTCTAGAATAAACCCTTGTTGGACACCCACTGTGAAGATCCCATTTTCTGAGTTATTGCTACCATGACATACTGTAAGAGTATTATTAGATGGGCATGTATTGAACCATTTTAGTGTATTGATGCTGATAACAAAATGAATCAGTGTCATTAGCAACAGTGAATAGTTGTCAGCTTCAAAAGCACATTTTAAGTCTATAAACAGGTCTTATGTAAGAATACCATTTTCCATTTCATCCTAGATAAGATTAGCTACTCTGCAAAATAGCAGTTAATGTATTAAAATCTCTTCGGAAGCCATGTTGCTTGTCTGGTAGCATACCACATTTTGATATATAGTCATGTAGTTAGCAATACAATATAGTTTTTTCAATTATCTTTGCAGGTAAACAGAGGAAGACAATTAGTCTGTGTAGTCTAATATTGAAGAAGGAATTTTGTTTTAGGAATTGTTATGATTATTGCATGTTTTCAGGTTAATGGGTGAAACCTAGGATAAGAGTAACACAGGTTTGGCTATACAGTATGTTGCTGACAGAAAAAAGGTGGGGTGCAATCTAAAGTAACTGAAGGCTCAATGGTTGTCACTATTTCAGGTGATCTTGGACTCACATTGATGTAAAGCTCTTAAAACTGAAAAGAGTAGTAGTTCAAATATACTGTAAAATTATTCTGTAGATTGTTTTATGTGTTGGGGTACATTTTGGGAGGTCTGCATTATAGGGCATAAGGGATATAGAAATCAGGGGTTTTGTTTCAGTTAAAAGTTGATTATTCTCTTTGCTTTGTTTATTTCCTAATGATCCCCTGGGTTTGAGGGTTGGCATAATGGGTAAGGTGTTTACCTCACATACACAGAATGCAGGGTTTGGTTTTCCCCTTTGGTTTGAGGGTTGGCATAATGGGTAAGGTGTTTACCTCACATACACAGAATACAGGGTTTGGTTTTCCCCTTTGGTCACTAACTGCTTATCCTCTAGGAGTGTACTAGTCTGCAGACTGATCTTAGTATTTACCTATAAACCCCACAATAAAGTGAATACAAAATTATTAGTAAGGGTGTTAACTGTGTTCCGTAATAGTCTAGGAAACACTAAACAATATTTTTGTTTCTGATATAATTTGGTTTGGCTGAGTTAGTATTAATTATGGTGGTTTTACTGAGGCCTAGGTAAGCTATCTTTTTCGTGAGAAAGTTAGGGTCAGTTTTCCATTGCTACCAAGCAGTTTTTCTCAATTTTATGTTTTTTTTTTTTTTTTGAGGTCTTGAGAATCGTAGGGGCTTGTGGAAGTTCTGAGTTTTCTTTGCCTTAAAGGGAGTAACCTATTTTGGATTGATTCTAATATATTGTAAAACTCATGAGGACAGTTGCTATGTTCATATTAAAAATTATGCCTCAGCATTAAGGGGTTGTTGTGCTGCTTGAGGAAACACTCGGGTGTATTTTGGAATTGCTTTGCCTGTCTGGACTTTGAATAACCAACTTGTAATAATTTGGACTGTGATCACTTAAGGTATTGAGCAGGTTAGCTAAGTCTTTGCATTTTTCTGGTAATGGGGTGATCAGTAGGCAAGATGCTGTGCATGTTCTTGTTGGTTTATTTATTATTTGAGATAATCCCAATCTAGAGTTTATTTTCTGAGGATTTTATTAGGGCCTAACCAGTTTAGGTTCAGGTTGCTCAATATAACTCGTCATGTTGTGCCAGATATGTGCTGCAGGAGTTGAATACGGTGGTCATAAATCTGTAGAGTAGTGAGAGTTGTATAGAGTAGCCATGCTCTAATTACATGCATTGCTTAAAGTAACTTGTTATAAAATTCACTTGAGGTCATCGCTGTGATTGGACTTATTTTGAAATAATTCCACAGTTTGACGGTGTGGAATCCTTTTTAATAGCCAATAAATAAAAAAAGTCATATTCAATGTTTTGAAAGTATAGTGAATGTTTCAATACCCATGTGATATATGTATAGCTAATGTGGTATTTTTATATTTGTACATGGAGGTATAACTGGATGTAATAATTATATTGTGATGTAAGGCTGAAAATAGTATTATTTTTTAAAAGTGTCTACACTTTCTAAACCAATTATAAATAACTATCCTTTGGAATTGGACATGACCATTTTACCATATAAATTACCAAATTATATAGTTTTTGATGTAAAAAGTATTATTTTTGCAGTTCCCCTGAAGATTGTCTTGAATCTAAAGCCCGTCATGACATCATAAAAAACTAATCTGATCCTGCTTCACTATCTGAATGTGTGTACAGGCTACCATATTTCCAAGCTAACTGCAGCACAGGGAAACTCTTACTGTTCTAGAAAACCAAGTTATCAACTGTATCTTGCAAGTGAAACATCTTACATTGAACATTAATGTGATGAATTAGTAGTGAAATCACAATGTAAGAAAGTAGCTGATCTACTAACAAGTAAGCTTTTTTATTACCCAGAATGACTTTGTTGTTTATATACATCATGTGCAATACCTACCATGGCATCCTGGGGATGGTCACGGAGAAAACATATTGTAATCTTCATTGCTTTTTAGATCTTCTTGCAATTTTAACTTTGGGATTATATCTAGAAATGAAATTAAATGTAAAACAAAGATGCATTAGAAGTGTAGAAAGTTTAATTAGGAGAGTTTGCAGTGTCTGAAATGGATATAACATGGTAAATATATACATAGAGAGGGGTGGGGTATCTGGGAAATGGGCAAAGAAGTGAAGTAGGCCACACTTAACTCATTGGGAGACAATCAGTCTGCACATGCACAAGGCTAAGTACAACAGAGGAAACAGCAGACACAGGTGAAACTAAGAGTACTTATAGAAGTAGAAATAAACACCTCTTAAGGTATGCTACATGCATAGTACAGCAATTTTAACAATGCAGCAGAGGTAAGTTCCCATCCTGCAGCATGCTACTTGAACTAGTGGTATACACAGAACTCCTCTAGGCGAGTGTTTTTTTCATAAGGGAAATGGATGAAAAATCCCTCAACGCCAAAGAAATAAAGAGAAGGACACACATCAGTGCTGCACAACACACAGCCACAGATAGAAGTAAGATAAATTAGATGATAAGTCAAACATGGGAAACCAAAGATGTAGCTGCACTAATGGTCGATTTTGCTTCCAGTGTTCCAGCCATTCATACCTTCAATTTTTCAGTATAAGGAGGAAGTTAGATGGCTGAACTTAGGGTCTTACCTCTCAATTGTCCAAATTGTTGCCTCATATTTTACTCTGTTTCTCATAAAATTTGTAGTTTTATGGATTTTTGAGGCAAATCAGTGAAGACTGGATTCACTAAATAATGTCATGCATTTGAGTTCAGACTTCATTTCTTTCAGACTATGCATGGTAACACATCACCTTTTATTTTAGCAACTTTCTAAGTCTATAAGAGCGATATTTAAAATTTGTCCCTGTTTTTAGGGCTTTGTCCCCCCATTATTTTGTCTTTGTCCAGACTGATTGTGCTAAGAGGTTGAGAGCTATTGTTTAAATGAAAGTATCAACTGGACCCTGGATGATAAACAGCTCCCTGCCCTTCAGTTTTGCTGTGAAAAGGGGAATTAGGTTTTCGAACAAAGGGTTTGAATACTAACCCACAGCAGTGGTGATCCTGTAGAGATAATCATCTTGTTCCTGGATGAAAAGTAGCTGTCTGTCTTCAATTTTGTAGTGAAAAGGGAAAGTCAGCTGGTTGAATTAAGGATTTGAGTGTGAAACTACAGTGGTAGTGATCCTGCAGAAGAACCATCTGGACCATGGGTGACAGTCAAGTCTCTGCCCACCAATTTCATATTCTAAAGTGGAAGTCAAGTGGCCGAACTAAGGGTACAAATGCCAACTGCAGGTATTGTGATCCGCAGACAGTATCAACAGGACTCTGGGTGACAATCAGCTCTTTACCTTTAATTTTGTAGTGTAAAGAAAAAGACAGGTGGTTGAACTAAGAATTCAAATGCCAACCTGCATCTAGTATCAACTGGACCCTGAGTGACAAGCAGCTGTCTGCACTCATATACTCTAGCTGAACCATTTAATCTATAAGAACGGGCCGGGATGTCTGCCACCACAGATGGCATTCCCTACTGTGTGTCCTACCACCAGGCAAACAGAGCTCATGCATTGATATAGTAGCTAATGTGATAACTTAACGATTATTGTTATTTTTATAAATAAAGAACAACAGATTCACTGGTATAGTAGAACTCTGAGCTATTTAAGATCAAATGTATTGTTACAATACTCCTAACTCCTACCAAGTTAGGATCCAGTTCCAACACTGGAAACAAATTGGTGAGAGACCACACAAAACTCCAATAATTACATTTAATCAGTTAGCCTGTTTGTGATCTGCCTCTGTATTTCCAGATGTGTATGTTTAAAACAGTTACTGTAGACAAAACTGTGAAGCATCTGAAGTCTGACTATATTGGTTATACTCACAACAGCTATTCACATTTTTTTATTCCTTTCCTTAAGAATACATTTTTCACATAAGGTATTTGCAACTGTTATATATCTTGGCAAACTGAGTAACCATTGCTAAAGTATTATTCAGCCAGCTTTGTATTAAGAAGCTATGCCATAACAGAAGCTAGTAACTTGAAGTTTTGCAGCTACCCACACACCAGTTTGTGCAGTACTTAGCCTGCAGTGCCATCTGCTGGAATGTAAGCATAGTCACTCTTTAGCTATTACTCAAACAAACAGTAACAACTGCATATTTAATGATCTGAATGGTTCTTTCTGCTGTCGCCTTTAAGAAGCTAAAATAAGTAAATGAACAAATGTGCATGCCATTCTAAATATGACTCATTCTGGCCTTTCAATCAAATGTTACATTGGTATCCTACTGGGATTCTCGCAAAGCACCTCACAGATGTGAAAAAAAAATAGCTGCAGCATCGGCAACATTGACAGTCTCCTGCAAACACATTAATAACAGCAGGATTTAAGGTGAGCTGCACAGAATTCTGGGAAAATACACTCCATCACTTGAAATACAGGCCAGCCTGCTCTGTGAAGAGGTGCTCATAGACAAAAGATGCCGTACTTACTGCATTTGCTGTTCTAGGTCACTTGCAGTTAGCTCATGCAGTTATTATTAAAGCTCTTTATTGTTAACTGCTTTATTACATGTAACAGAGATACAGTAATGGCAGCTCTTTTTCAACAAATTACTCACATCTGTATCCTATTGCACAACTTTTTTTATTTTTAATAATGCATAGAACTTCTATGTATTATTAAAAAAGTATTTCTAGTCTGTATTAAAGTGTTACAGTGCTATCCTAAAAATATGTTCTTTGTTCTTTTCATCCTGTCTGCAAACAAAGGCCAGTTATCAAAATGTTAATAGGACTCTAAACTATATTGTCATAAATAAATATACCATAAGTCCATCCCTTAATTTTTAACAACCATTTTATTCTACTTAATGTTTGCAGGAAACCCATAAGTTGACAATAGCAAGGCTACTTTTGCTGAATCACTATACTGTTTTTTTAAAGTTTATGAGACCACTATCTGAAGTAAGAGTTGGTCACAAACAATGCAAGAAATAAAGACTCTCTACGTTAGACATAAAGTAATTCTAGACTGGGGTAACACATGCTGGGAAACTGGATATCTAAAACTGACAAGGAAACAGTTAAAGCAGGTGAGCAGGGCAGCTGTTACCTGCTATCATAATGCACGTTTCTGTCCATTTGCCCCAGTAACGATTTACTCAGCCAGGTTCAGTGCTATCACTGTTGACCTGCCTGGATATTTTATTTACAATACAGGAATTCAGAAAACTGACCCCACATTCTAACTTTGAGAAGGCAAGCCTGTTTGTCCTTCTTACCCAGAGGTCATAATATGTGATTCCTCACAGTCTAGGATTGGAAATTATGCTTCCTACATACTGTCTTACCTGCTGTAAGAACCTAGGACTCATATAAGAAGAGGTGGGTCTTCACTCCTCAGGCCTGTAAGGTATTCATTTTCAAGTGAAAACTGGTTTCATGATTGGCATAAGCCTTGAACCTTGAAACCATGCTTCATGTTTAGGCAGTGGCAGCTCGTGCTATTGGGACTGCAGGACTGCCACCCCAGCTATACAATGAAGATAGCTGTGAGTCCCAGAACTGCGCATTTGTGATCGACGAGTTCCTATCCAGAATGCTGTTTAACCAGTCCGGATCGGAACTGTGCATGTGTGCTCATCTGGACTGCCATTTCACCAGTCCAGATAAGAAAGAGAGGCATCTGTACACAGATGCCCAGAGGTCATAGACTGGAAGGAGATTGGACTGCAACATCTGCAGTCACGTACATGAGAACTCTGACAGCAACGTCTGCTGATTAGCTCCCGGGAAGGAAGGGAAAGGGGATTTCTATTTGGTGCTCCATTCACTAGGAATATACAGGTACTGTCTCTCAGGGAAAGAGAGGTGTGTGTGTGTGTGTGTGTGTGTGTGTGTGTGTGTGTGTGTGTGTGTGTGTGTGTGTGTGTGTAATGCCCCAGTTAAATATATCTGATGGCTAAAGTTACTCAGGCTCAAACCCTGTACCTTGGGTACAGGTAGCAAGAGCCTGAATTCCCTACACACCACCACTTGTGAAAACTGTTGAGATTTTTGCCTCATATTTTTGTTCTGTTCTGTTCCGCATAAAATCTGTGATTTTCTGGATTTTTGTAATCAGTGAATGACAGGCATTTGAATTTCAGACTTCAGCCTTTTTATTCTAGCAATTTTCTAAGTTTATAAGATCGATATTTAACAATCGTCCCTATTTTTGGCATAGTGGTATGTTGCTCTGACTGTAGTTCACGGGGTCCTGGGTTCAAGACTTGACAGTGAAATGCATGGTGGTAACAGAACATTGGTCCCTGGTTTTGGGGTTTTGTCCCCACCCCCAATAAATTTTGGCTTTTCCAGATTTCTTATGCTGCAAAGTTGAGAGTTAGAGTTGAGTTTCAAGTGCATTTTACAAGGAGCTGAGAGCAGCAGGGGAAAAGACATTTAGTGCTGTTTATACTGAGTCTGTTTGCATTGTTAATAGCATAACAGGCTGAATACTTGCTTTTGATGCGAAAGGCTGTGGGTTCTACTCCCACAGTATTTAGATACATTGCTGATACTGTACTGTGTTGTACTTTTAAAGGGGTGGATGCTGCTGCAGTCCTGAGAATGTCCTCTTTGGCAGAGATACCTAGTAACTATGAACCTGTTATCAGTTTGCCATCCATTCCCTATTGCAATATTACTAGCTTATCATTTATTAATTTAACATAGGCAATTTATTCCTCAAGGGCAACAGGTACTTTTTGTAGATGAAACAATGAAATATAAAAGTGTTTGCTAACAGCAACCTCTTCATTAGTTACATATCTCTTTAATGTGGAATTATTTAGATGACTTTTACTTTTGCAGAGAGTATGCATATTTACTGATACTGGTGGAGTGTAGAAGTTTGAGTAGACTTTTATGATGGAAATATTCTGAATTGGGCAGTTTTGTCCATTGGTGCATGCATTTTGTTTCATTGTTTACTGGAAAAATGTTCAAAACAATAAATTTAAAATGCCCTCTAACAACTGTACTGTATTATACAAGGAATATAATTTAATACAATCAGGAAGGTGTTTATTGATTATCTGATCAGTTCAGGTACGCCCCCCTCCCAGTTTTTGGTTGGATGTGTTCGATTAGGAACCAGTTAAATCAACTGTCTACAGGCACAAACTTTTTTTGTTACTGAATATTTTCACTGATTGAGTCTGAATGCTACTAAAAGTGATGAAGCCAGATTGAAGCATTCATTTCTCTTAAATCTTCGTTTTTTTAGGGGGGTACTTATTGTCCAGACTTAGGGAGCTAAGTCCATCATGTAGGATTTCTATTGCACAATTCTTCTGGCCAAACTGTACCTCTCAACTGTCCAGATTTTTGCAAAATGAATAGATTTTTGCTTCTTATTTTTGGTTTGTTCCTCATAAAATTTGTGGTTTTCTGGCAAATCATTTAGGAATGAAGTCACTTAATAATGACAGACATTGAGTTTTAGACTTCATACCCTTCAGAAAAATGCATACTAAAGCAAGACCTGTTATTCTATCAACTGTCTAAGTTTAAACAAGACCAATTTTTAGTATTGTTTGTTTGTTTGCTCCCTCAGTATATTTGGCCTTGTCCACATGTCCTGCATTAAGAGGATGAGAGGTATGTGCAAATAAATCACTTTATAGAATTAGGTATATCCAAACCTCTCAACTGTCCCCAACTTTTGCTCAAAATGTTGCTCTCCCCCAATACTCCCTCCGCTAAATGGCAATTCTGGAAGAAATGTGGAGGGTTTACACTTAATAAATAATTCTAATGATCAGAGTTACAGATTACTTTTACTTTAGAAATGCATGCAGATTCTCTTATTTTGTCAGCTGCTCAACTTAACAGTACTAATATTAAAAAAGTGTCCCTTCTTTGACAGGTTCCCAGCCATATTGTGTGGCTATTTTATATTTTTGCATCACATTTCTGGTCTGTTTTTCATAAAATTGTGGTTTTCTGGCAAATTATTGGCAAATCATTAAATATTGAAGTTAGAAAATAATGACAGGCATTTGAGTTTCAGATTTCAATCCCTTCAGAAAATTCATACTAATGCAAGACCTACTATTCTATTATCTTTCTAAGTGTATAAGAGCAATATTTAAAAACTGTCCTTATTTTTGGGCCTTTGTTCCACTTCTATTTATGGCTTTTTCTAGATTTCTTGCTCTGAGGTTGAAAGGTATGACAAATGTGTCAGAGCCATCACCATCAGCCAGAGACATTTCAAATTGTGACATACTTGTTGTACCCCACTCCCCCATGTAGTGACTCTGGATGTGTTCAAGCAAGGGAAGGAGCAGTTATGCAGTGTAAGTGTGCAAAGTATCCATCCAAGGTAGATACAAGTACTACAGTGGCTTTTCATCTGTCCTTGATTTTTGCAGAATGTTCATTTTTCTGTCATATTTTTATACTGTTGATTTATGCTTCTTATTATTCAGAAAATGCATGTTGTTGCAGTGCCTGTTGCTCTGTGTTTAAGTAGCAATGCTTTAGTGACCATCAGGTAAGCTTGTCTGAGATTGTAAGATGCAAGTAAGCTTTAATAAGCATACTGTTATAGAATTATCAACACTGAAAGCATTTTTGTTGCTGCCATGCAGAGAATATTTACATAACTAGATAACGTATAAGCCTTAGGTATTGAAATGCATATGACAGTATTTGTAATAAAGGGCTGGATTATAGTATTTTTCAGAAGCTCATTACATTTCTTGGAGACTTCAGTCATCTTTGCAGGCTTTATCTGTAAACTTGGTACTTTTATAAAGCTGAATATAAATTATAATTAGAACTGCAGTGCAAGGAGAAGTGGTTTGATTTGAGTGCTGCTTGTTTTTTATGCTTTATTTCGGGTTCCTATTAGATGAATGAATGATCAAAATGTCAAGTACAACATGCTCGACACACTTTTATCGATCATTCATCTAATCGAATACTGAAAAAGATGAAAACCAGCGTTCCGAAAACTTTTAGCTGGCCGTGGTGGTGAGTGTAGCTTGTGACGTAAGGACGCTACACTGTCTGGAATGGCTAGGTAAGGGAATTCTGTACTAGTGTGTGCATGTTGCGATTACCAGGTAATTGGCCTTTCCACAATGTAGAGCGATCTCAGAGTTGGTATATATAGTTAGGGGGGTGTGGGGGGTGAGGCCCCCCACTTTCTTTTAAAAGTAGAATTTTGTGTTTAGGTTTGAAAGTTGTTGAATGATGTGAGAATGTATGGGTTTATATGTATTAGTTGTATGTGTGTGTGTTGCATGTTAGTGTAGGGAAGGTGTTGGACAAACAAAACTTTTTGGAACTCCGGTTTTCATTATTTTAAGGGTTCAATTAGATAAACATTCGATCAAAGTGTTTCGAGCATGTTGTATTCGACATTTTGATCATTTGTTCATCTAATATAGACCATTTGTTTCGACTAGCATTCCAGTAATGTATTTAAATGTAATTTATTTTTTCATGCCTCGCAACCTTTTTGTTTCCATCTAGATATTAAGTAAACTGTCATGTAGCCAATGCATTGAAATATTTTTTTTTCTTCTCCACTTCATCTTGTCTTGATTGGACTCTCGTAATGATGGTTTGGTGCCCAGGGCAGCATATTTAATTAAAGTCCCAGTTTTTGTGGTTTTTGAGCATAACTCTGCCCCTTTTAGTTGAGCACACCCATTCCCATTGATCCCACCCATTCAGCTGTCTCCTGCAGCCCCCCTTTGATTTAAAGTCACCAGCCGCCACTATGTTTAGGATCTATTAACTCTTTAGATTCCTCTTGTAGAGATTTTGTGAAAGATGTAGAAATACAGTATGAAAATCCCACATAAAAAAGCTGTGCCAGGGCTGAGCTGGTCTCTAAATGTGCTTAATAAAAAGCTGACTTTTCATATTGTCTCTGGTACTATTTTTTTTCCATATGTGACTGTTGGCTTCTCACTGTGCACCTGCAGCTAAGCTTACTGCAACTACGAACACTGTTTTTAGCCTTGTTGGAATCCTAGTAACTAATGATGGTCAGAATGTGGCAGATCAGCAGATTAAGGATGATGTGCACATCCTGACTATACATACCTCAACTTGCGACTCCTCAAAATCATAGCAGGGACCATCTGAAATCATAACAGAGGATCCAAAATCATAGCATTTACTCTCAGGGAGGGTGGCATACAAATTTGCACTCTTGGGATACTTGCAAGCTTGCACCTTCAAACTGGGGAGTGACCTAGAATTTCACACAGGAGGGTAAATGTATACGAAAGTTAAACATATTATTATCATTAGTAATATCATTTTGTCACATTACTGAAAATGCATGGGTAACTGGCCTCTTGTTCTTCTTGCTGTTCAACAGGTAATAGTTTTTAATATTTGCAAAAATCTCTTAATTAAGTAAACTGTTGAAGCATAATCAACAAATGTCTGGCAGTTAAGAGCAGAAGATTAAGGCTATAAGCTGTTAATGAGATGCTTCCTGTAGCTCAGGGTTGGATTTCCTCATCTTCCAATTAACTACTGTATGACTGTGAACATGTTTTTTAAACAGTTACTGCTTCCAGGTCATTCCATGGAAAGGCACAGATGTGGTCAGTGAGCTTTCCTGGTTAACAAGTAAAAAATGGCCTTAGAAAAAAGGATAACACATTCAAATAATGTACAAAATTATTTTATAAGAAAATGTTGTGCAATCTACACCACAGAAAATATAGTGCGGTACATGGAGCATCATTATGACACCCTGAAACTAGAAAAGACATAAGAAAGGTGCTGAACACAGTTTAAGTGCCCTTGAGAGCTGTTAAGTTCTAGTTTCATGCTGTACAAGACCATAAACAAGCAACACAAAGGAAGCTGAAATAGCTTTAAAAGCTGTAATACACTTGTGTGTGTGTGTGTGTGTGTGTGTGTGTGTGTGTGTGTGTGTGTGTGTGTGTGTGTGTGTGTGTGTGTGTGTGTGTGTGTCTTTGTGCAAACAGCTTTCTTTTCTTCTTTTTTTTAATTTGGTATATTGCAGTATACTAGAGCAGTTAAAGCCACTGTACTACAAAAAAATTGTGTAACATCACTAAGTGTATCACAGCTTTCAAATCTGTAAAACACTTGGCACTCTTACATTTTTTCCTTTGATCTTTTTTTACCTCTTTGTCTCTATAACTGTCAGTACATAGAACAAGTAAAGCTCCACGTTCTACAAAGAGTTATGTTCCAATTTCTCTGATAACTAAGTAGTTATAGATACTTGAAATGGACGTCAAGATTCTCTTGTCAAGTTTCACTTTGCCCCACTCTTGAGGAAAATTTGTTGATGTCCATTTCTCACACATATAACAAGTTGGTTAGTCAACGCACCCAATCATAATCCTCTGTGTTGTACACAACTATCACCCACCTTACAGATACGGAAGGAAAAACATAAATAAGCCTCCTACATTCCTTGAAATGAGGAAACTTACTCCTCTGAATTATTTACCTCATGATGTAAATGCTGTATGCTATCCAACACTTCTCTCACAGTTTCTACCCCTTCTGACATATGTAACCCTCAATCTTTCTCTATCAAGATTTAAAAATGTCTAAAGTACGATACAGTATTTACTCCTTACCAACTCTACTGTACTAATAGTCCAGTCACACACCAGTCATTCATTAAAGCAGCACTTTCTCACACCCTTTTTAACATCCACACTGTTCCTTTACAAATATCTCTCATCCTTTCAACACAAGAATAAGGTACTATGCCACAAAAAGCTAAGGGAACAAAGGATACAAATCAGGGACACTTTTAAAATATTTGTACCAATGATATATAACGGTGACAAAATAAGAATGCATGAATTAGCTTGCATTTTCTGAAGTAAATGAGGTCTTTATCTGTAGCGGATGTCTGTTTTGGTTATAATTCACCATCAAAACTGGTGACAGTTTAAAGGAAGCCTTTGCATTCTTTTTTTATTTTGTGCAGCTGCTCTCAAGAACAATTGACATTCCTTTAACTCACTTGTAGTCTTGAGGCAGTTATAGTTCTTATGTGACCCCATCTTTCTATTTTAATTCACAGAATACAGGTACTGAGAGTGTTTATTCACAGAATATATATAAATGTATGTATGTAGTTATATAAAATTTATGTTGTGTAAATCCCACCAATCTGAAGACTATACAGTCACCCCAGTAATACCCCCCCCCCAAGAAGCTGAAACTCCACTTAAAACCAAGCATACATAAAGAACTTTCAATAAGGACTCAGGCTAAACAGATACACACATAGAGGAACTCTTCTTGCCATAAAACTTTGCATACAGAAATGCAGCCACTAACTTGCAAGTTTCAAAGCATCCTACAACAAAATTATATCATGGGACATATCACTCAAATGTTTACCTTCAAAATCAGGTAAAAAGCCATAAATAAATCTTACATCCAGTGGCACAAACATCAAGGGTACTAGTCATTGGATCACTCAACCAGGACGCTGTTCTCTCATTGGTTCTGTACTGCACTACAGTTGAACCAATGAAACATAAGATAGTAGAGCAGTCATTATTACAAGTGGAGCAATGGAACAGCTGCTGCAGTAAAGTTTAAAATTACAACACTCTGCATAAAACAAGGCAGTTGAGAGGCATGATCCTCCGTCTTGATAATGTTAAATAAAATACCCATATATAAGTCAGCAATGATTTCACTATACTATAGATTGATATTAAATTGCTGTACTGAAATCATACACAAAACACTGGTTAAACAACTAGAATCAACAAGTCAAGATGGAGTGTTGCCCATTTATCCCAATGAGGTTTACCAGTGGTGACTGGTGACTCATAGAGTTTTATACTGAGGCCACTTTTTTCAGATAGAAAAGTGTGGTTGTATGGCCCCATAGCATAGATGGGAGGAGCCCTGTGACCCATATGGCCCCATATTTGATTAGTGGCATGAGTGTCAGAGGGATGCACAGAGGCCAATGCCAGCTTGCCCATTCGGAGATAAGGAAAGTGATCTGACTCACCACATTCTTGTCACTTTGCAAAGAGTAGATGATTTCTTGTGAAAAAGGGAAGGGCAGGCTCATGTTGTTTAGTGGCATATGTGCCACTGAATTAGGGATGATGTGGATGGGGGTATGCATATATATCACTGCATGCCAAAGCAGCCAGTGCAAGTATGCTGGTTACCTGTGGGAGGTTTAGAAAAGATGGGGCATAGACCGCCATAAGATTATTATAGTAGTCCATTCTCTAATGCTTGAATCCTGCCTCTAGGGACACAAATAGGCCAGAGGCCCCCAAAAAGGTGTGAATTGGACAGAGCACTCTCATACAATTTGGGGTTGCCTCGCACTCACTCTGGAGGTGAGCTAAAAGGGAACATGTGGGGGAGAAACTGTTCAGATGCAATGGGGATGTAAAGAAAACAAAAAAGACAAAGTTGAAAATGGGCTCTGTATAATCAAATATGATAACGACTGCAAGCTGGGTAACATATTTACTTCATTTATACATGATAGTCTACAAAAAATACACACCTGGTGTAGTAGCAATGACATCACATTTAATGTCTGTAAATTTCAAAAATTATAGGTTAGTACTAGGCCAACTGCTCTTGTGAACCATTTTAAGCCTAGCCAATTATCCCTTGTGAGACTCAAATCCTGCACCTTGTGTTTGTAAGGCAAACACCTTAACCATTAGGCCACCCTCCCAACCATTTACAGTTACAAAATAAATGATCAAATCATAAAAAAATGCACTATCATTAAAGAGCTAGAGATAACAATTACCAACAGTTATCAGCTGGATGAATGTTTATCTACTAAAGTCTGAAATGCATATTCTGTGGCCTATCTAATTCAAAAGGGCATGTCTTCTCACACCATGGAAATTATTACACCATTTTATACCTCGTTGATCTGACACACATTACTGAATACAGTGCTATGTTTTGTAGCCTCCAAAAACTTTCTGTCGGTAAAGTGCAGTTGTATACTTTGCACTTACCCATAACAGTATTTTTTTGAATTTCTCACTGTTTCAGTAACCTTTAGACTACATAAGCTGTGTCTTGCCCAAGACACAACAACCGACCAGCATCCATAATTTCTGACTCTCTCCCACATTTCCACTCTGACTGCTGATTGGTCAGCCCTGAGGAGGGAAAATAAGCAGTGAGACTGAAAAATCTTCACACCTTTCTTGCCCAAAAGTTAAGATTAGTTCACACACATCATAAACTATAAAAGCAAGTGACACCAACCAAAGTATTTCCTAACAATAACTGCATACAAAAATAGGGGGAAGGAGGGTGGTTGTAGCTACTGCAGCAGCGAGAAATTCAAACATTTATATTGTTACGGGTAACTACAACTTACACAACTGTACTATGTCCATTATTCCTACTGCTACAGTAGCCTGTAAGTAATGTGGGTTGTTTACCAAAGCCTATCCAAACTTCAAAGAGGAAATATATCGATCCAGGATCCCCTATAAATTGTCCTAGGAAAGCCAGTCCTGAACCTAGGAAAACAATTCAGTTTGTACTGTCTTAAAGGGTATGTATAGAGGGACATGTAGCTGCCTGTAGAATGCTTCTAGAGTCCACCCTTTTCCAATATGCCATCAAAGAAGACAACATTCTTGTAGCACGAGCCTTGATTCTGCCTGGAACTAGTTTACCATGGTGGTATAACAAAAGGGAATAGCTGAGGTCAACCATCTGGAAAAAGTCTGTTTTGATGTGGATTCTCCTTTCTTTTCCCAAACATTAGAAATAAATAGTTTATCAGCTTTAAAAAAATAACTTGGTTCTGTCAAAATAGTACCTGAGCTTCCTATGCATGCCCAGAGTGTGTAGAATTCTTTCTCTCTGGGTATGAGGGTCTGAATAGAACATTGGAAGATGGATGACTTGATTCAAAGCAAATTCTGAAACAACTATGGGCCTGAATGAGGGATTTATTAATAATGACACCCTATTCCTATGGATGCCAGATAAGGGTCACCCACCATGAGTGCTAACAACCTTCTTGTAGATGTAGATTACTGGATGGTACAGTGGTGCAGCGGCAGCATTGTTGCCTCCCAGGAAGAGGTTCTTCTCTTTGATTCTCTGCTGGAGTGCCTTCTGTGCAGAGTCTGCATGTCCTCCCTGCATTCATGTGGGTTTTCTCTGGGTACTCCGGTTTCCTGCCATGTCACAAAGACATGTGCCTGGAGCATTTCTTCCAGGGTCTCCACTGAAAATTGTCTTCATTCCAAGTCAGACTTTCCCAGTAAACAAACAAATGTCAAAACAATAAGCAGAACAGTTTTCCGTGTAATTAACCCAAAGTCTGCTTGATGTGCAGGCTCAAATGAAGACATGATTAACTTTTCCTACACAAAGTTAAGATCCCAGGAAGGAGCAATATGCTTACTAGGAGATCTCAGATGTAACACTCCTTTCAGAAACTGTTTTAACAAAAACATTGAAGTAAGTGGAGGATACATGGGCGGACATGATGAAATGGCCACAAGATGTACCATAATAGAGCAGTACAAAAGCCAGAGGTTAGTAACGCAAGCACATATTTGAGCAACAGTAGTACATAAGCCTTAATAGGACCCTGATTATTGGCTATGTACCAACCAAAAAATCTTTTCCACTTGCCAATACAAGATTTTCTAGTAGCAGGTTTTCTTGTCTCTTTTAGTACCTGCTTCTTGCCCTCTGAAAAGAAGTGTCTAAAAGGAATTAGATCTGAATTATCCAGGCAGTTAGTTGAAAATACTTCAGATCGTGGTGTAACAAACTCCTGCTGTCCTGGGTGAAAAGGTGCAGTTTGCGAGGAAGCATGTGGAAATTGTCCTTGGTCATTTACAAAAGAAGGGAAAAAACAGTATTGCCAGGACACAAAGGGGGGATCACCACAATTATTTTGGAGAGTTCTTCTGAATCTTCAGAACTACCCTGGATATCAGTGGAAAGGCCAGAAATGCAAAAAGGAACATTGCTAATCATAGGAATAAGAAAACATTTGTTTTCCAGGACTGTTTTCAAGAAGGTCTGGAACATAATTTGTTGAGATGTCTGTTTTGAAAGGCGATAAACAAATCAATATGAGGTGTTCTCCACAACGGGATCAGTTCCTGAAAGACCTCCTCATTCAACTTTCATTCATGAGGGTCTGCTCTGGTTCTATTCAGCTTGTCTGCCACTGCATTTTGCTCTGATGGAATGTAGGATGCTTGGAGAGTTAAAGAGCCCACCCAAGCTATCACTGCCAGCCTGTACAGAGAGTACAATCTTGTACCTCCTTGTTTGTTGATGCACCACATCACCGTGTTGTCTGTAATCACCTGTAGAGGTCATGAGGACCATAGATGCTTAAGGTATTTTAAAGTATGGATCACAACCAGCATCTTTTAAACATTAGGTATATCTGAGAAATCCTACAGGACTTCCACCCTTACCCCCAATGAAAATGCGCCCAGCAAAATCTGAGGTATCCATAATTACAGACTGACTTGAAGACAGAGGAGAAAATGGGAGACTTGAATTTGCTTGTATCTGAAGTTTCCAGCAGTTCAGTTCCTTCTTTATAAAGCCTGAGGTTGGAATATAAAATTCCAGAGGTTGCAAATGGAGGGTCTGTCTGTTTTTTTAGAAAACATTTCTCATGTGCATTCGGCAAAAGAAATCATGAGAATCATAGATGCCATGAATCCCAAGATCCGGAGATATTCTCTTGTTGAAGTCTGAGATGAGAAACTAAGGAGATATTCTAGATAAAAATTCACCTTCTTCTACATCAAAACAGCTTCTGATGAAGGATGTCTATAAGATATCCTAGAAGGCAATCCTGTGTGATGGGATCAAGGAGGATTTCTGAATATTTATCTGAAATCAAAGATTGTTCAGAAAAATAAAACCCATAGTAATGACTTTTGACATCTGGGAAAAGACTCTGCAAAGATATCCACCAATAAACAAACCTCCAACAACTAAGAACAAACAGGCACTGATTTGCAACCAAAGAGAAGGTATTCCACTGAATTTATTGTCGAACAAACACGGCTCAAGTAAAACAAATAAAAACCATAAAAGTGTAAAGCGCTTTTCGTCCGGATAATATCCGGACTTCTTCAGACAAACAGTTTCATTCTAAATAACCCAAGTTCAAATAGTTTACACATAATGCACTGACCAATCAGACAAAACTCTGTGACTGACGAGTTGTTAAAGAAACAACCCCTCTAATTTAAAACCATATTATATATTATACTCTCTTTACCTGATGTTGTTAAATAATGTTCTCTAAATAAGTGAACATTTTATTCTTTTTACATCGTAAAGTTATACATCAAGAAATAAATATATATCTTAAGTAGATTTTCTAAACATAAGTGTTATACTGTGACGACAATTTATTTTTGTAAAATACTATTCTCCTCTGATTATTGTTACAAAATTTTAGGGCACTTTAGGGCATTGAATTTTAATATAAGGAATAAGGTATTTCCTATTTGCACATATACTGCTAATATTGGATATACGTAGCATTAAAATTAGTGTAGAAATGGATGTTACTGGTTACCATTTGATTTGTAACAACTTTCTACTTACCTATTTATTAATTGTTATTAATTGTATGACATGCTATGGTTTTACGTCAGACACAGCATGGGAATTGTCTTGGATGGAGTCAACAATGAATTTTAACTAGTTTACAAATTTTGTAACAATAATCAGAGGAGAATAGTATTTTACAAAATAAATTGTCACAGTATAACACTTATGTTTAGAAAATCTACTTAAGATATATATTTATTTCTTGATGTATGATAACTTTACGATGTAAAAAGAATAAAATGTTCACTTATTTAGAGAACATTATTTAACAACATCAGATAAAGAGAGTATAATATATAATATGGTTTTAAATTAGAGGGGTTGTTTCTTTAACAACTCGTCAGTCACAGAGTTTTGTCTGATTGGTCAGTGCATTATGTGTAAACTATTTGAACTTGGGTTATTTAGAATGAAACTGTTTGTCTGAAGAAGTCCAGATATCATCTGGACGAAAAGCGCTTTACACTTTTATGGTTTTTATTTGTTTTACTTGAGCCGTGTTTGTTCGACAATAAATTCAGTGGAATACCTTCTCTTTGGTTGCAAATCAGTGCCTGTTTGTTCTTAGTTGTTGGAGGTTCGTTTATTGGTGGTAATTTGTTTCTTTTGACACCGACGACCAACATTGAGGATGGCTACTTCCACAGAAGACGACAGCTCAATGAAGGATAACCTTACACAATTACTGGAGCTAATGAACGAGCGTCTAGATCGGTTAACGGCTAAAGTTGATTTTGTTACAAACAACATTGGTGACATTGGTGACAGCGGTAGCACTGACCGGATTAAAGACAGCTCACAACAAAATCAGAACTATGCAACCCCACAGGTACAACGGAGTCCCCAGGGGGAGGTTGCGAGTACAGGAGAGTCAGCCAGGCTCCCTGATTCACAAGGAAATAACGGAGCTGAAAGGAACTTTTTAACAGGCAGTTCCAATGACCATGATATTGGATCTTGGTTGAATAACGAGTTGACGCTGGACAGTATGCAGGCAAGTACAAGTAATTTACATGAGAATGACACTAGGTGTCCCCTAGTGGAAAAACTTAAACTTTTTGATAGTAAACTATTCAAAATCATGAAGTTACAACTCGAGCTAAACTACTTTAATAAATGTATTAAAGAAAAAGTAGTCCCAAAAGGTTTGAGATACTGTTCATATCCAACTGGATTAATTGAAGGTTCTGACTTTCATAAGGAACTCATTGTGTTATTTAACAACCAAGGTTTGGAATTATTGCAGTGTATGATAAAACACTACCAGATAACAATGAATGAGTTGACTGTTGAAACGACTATTTTGGAAAGGGAAATTAAAGGAGATTTAGAGTTTAATAGGTACCAATATGAATTCAATAGAACATTCACAAGTATAGCACAACAAAAATGCAGAAATTCAAGTCTACTAAAATCAAGAAATTGGAAATAGACTTGAAAGCATATAAAGAGGGCTATGCATACCCCAAACCACCGAGTTCACAGAACTATGGGAATGGAAATCGAACGTACATTAACCCTGTGTTTGGACAATAACAAAGGATGGTTCCAAATGGAAGGAACAGTACTGTGAGATATGAAGAAGTACCTCACAGTGTAGACTTCATTAATGAAACCACAGAAGGGGTTTTTAATGATGAAGGAAGGACAGAACATCAAAACCAGGGTTTTGTACAACCATACCCCCCCGATAATAATCAATGGCATGTACAATCGAACCAAAAAAACTACAGAGGGGGGAGGGGGAACAACTGGAAGCCGAACTTACAACAAGGCCCCAAGAAGAAATACAACACCCGCAGCAACAGCAAATATTAGGACTGAACTTATTTAAAGTTATTACTAATAAAGAGGGGGACTTTAAAATCTTTAATTACACTGAATGTTGTATTGATGGAATTTTGGTTGAACTATTTGCGAAGGGGTTAACATTTGTTCCGTCGAAGAGATGTGACATTGCTGAATTATTAATTGATTTTAAGCAGTTTATTCGCAAGTTGAATTTAGGTGTCTTGTTAGGTAATACTTCATATAGTAACAACGAATTGAGGGTGACTAGCACTTTCAACCCTCCATGCAATGCAACTATTGGTATGTTTGAACAGTTATGTGAACAAGAGTTTAGACAAGTTGTAAAAGGTTTTAAAGAAGATAGGCACACAAAAAACATTACATTTGAGGCAACTGTTAACAATGGTTAGGTCCCTTCCACTGAGATTTATGAAACCCGATAAGGGTGGGGGTCTTGTCGTCATGTACAACGAAGACTATAATAGAGTAATGACATCAGTTTTGGAAAAGGACACATATGAAGAAGTGAGTCGACACCAACTAAATCAAGCATATAATAGAATTAAAATGTTTATAAGTGACTTATACACTGATGGTTTAATTGATACTAACGTAAACCATTACTTGACTATGTTGTCTCCTAAGATTCCACAACTGTTTGGTATACCAAAAATTCATAAAGATTTGGCTAATCCAACCTTTAGACCATTGGTTGATGCAAGACAGTCTATTACATATCCATGTGCAAAACTTGCTGATTCAATTTTGAAAAACTATGTGGATAAGGAAACACAAATACTAAAAGACTCATGGTCTTTTTTGGAAGTTATGGAGACATTAACATTTAACAACGAACTGAACTTCCTTACAGTGGATGTTTGTGACCTTTACTCGTGCATACCACAAAACATAGGAACACAATGGGTAGCGGATTTTATTACAGAAAAAGGTGCAACAAGAAATGAATGTCTTTTAGTAGAACAATTATTAGACATTATTTTGAAAAATAACTATGTGTCTTTTGATAATAAACTATTTTTACAGAAGATAGGAATAGCAATGGGTTCTCCAGTAGGCGTGAGTTTTGCAAACTTGGTTATGGCCTACTGGGAAACTAATTTCATTCTAAATAGTCAATGGAAAGAAAGAATATTTATTTACAAGAGATTTCTAGATGACATATTTATTATTTTTATTGGAGACAGTACCCAGGCTGATGAATTAGTCACCTTTTTAAATTCAACAACTACATTCCTAAAATTTACAAAAAACTTTCAGGAGGTAAAGATCAATTTTTTAGATGTTGAATTAAGTAAAAACTTGCACAAAGGTAGATATATAGCAAAAATTTATAGAAAAAATACATATTCAAACACATTTCTTCACTTTTCGAGCTCACACCCTTACCATCAAAAGAAGTCTGTGGTGAAAGGCCAGCTTGTAAGAGCAGCAAGGATGATTACACTAGATGAAGACTTTGAATGTGAATGTGACCTACTGTATAAAATGTTTACCCACAGAGGATACCCTAGTCACTTCTTAAGGGAGATATTCCAGGAAGTAACAACAAAGAGGAAGAATGGGATATATATACCTATTTTAAATAGAACTGTAACAATGAATCTAATAGACAATATAAACACCGAACCCATTTGCAGTGAAGATGGGAGAGAACAAACTTTTATAGATGAAAAGTATACCACCACTGTGAGTTCAAACACTAGAAAGAACTTTTCTTTAGCATTTACTTTCACCTATTGCCCAGAGGCTGTAGACATACAGAGAATAGTGAGAAAATATTGGTTTTGTCTATCACTAGACAAAGACATGTCTAACATAATAAACTATGGTCCAACTATTACCTTTAGGAGGGGACCAAATATGAAAAACCTTTTGGAAACAAAATGCAAAATTAAGAAAAACAACGGAGGTACACACAAGTGTGGTACATGTAAATACTGTGCCTTCATTGACACCTCAAATACCTTCACAATAAGAAAAGAAACATTTATAATTAGAGATACTTATAACTGTAACACAATGTCAATAGTTTACATAGCCCAATGTATACAATGCCCGTCATTCTACATTGGTAAGACGGATCGTCGTCTGAGGGATAGAATATATGAACACCTTTATGCACTAAGAAGGAAAAAGGGTGACAATGCTTTAGCAAGACACTGTGAGCAAAATGTTGGACATAAATTTAATTTCATGGTTATTAGTCATATAAATAACCAAACCATAGGAGGAAAATATTTTAATGATAACTATATGAAGTTAGAACTTGAAAAAAATGAATTGAGTTGGCAATTGCGCTTAAGAGCATGTTCAGAGCCAGGTTTAAATGAAACATGCCCAATAGCATGTATACTAAAATTAAGAAGCCTTTTGAGATAAGCATGGTTAACTAGATTACTTGGTTAAAAAAAACATTGAGGCTTTTATAGGAAGTCTACGATGCCAACAACAGTATAATTTTGAATGTATTATTAATATCCATTAATTTATAATGTTAACAATACCAAATGTAGTTTAAATAGATGACTTGTAGCGATGACAATTATTTTACCCTTTTTTTATATATTTAGTAGTCGAAAAGTAGTGACTTGATCACTTTAGGGCATTGAATTTTAATATAAGGAATAAGGTATTTACTATTTGCACATATACTGCTAATATTGGATATACGTAGCATTAAAATTAGTGTAGAAATGGTTCTTACTGGTTACCATTTGATTTGTAACAACTTTCTACTTACCTATTTATTAATTGTTATTAATTGTATGACATGCTATGGTTTTACGTCAGACACAGCATGGGAATTGGCTTGGACGGAGTCAACAATGAATTTTAACTAGTTTACAAATTTTGTAACAATAATCAGAGGAGAATAGTATTTTACAAAATAAATTGTCACAGTATAACACTTATGTTAAGAAAATCTACTTAAGATATATATTTATTTCTTGATGTATGATAACTTTACGATGTAAAAAGAATAAAATGTTCACTTATTTAGAGAACATTATTTAACAACATCAGATAAAGAGAGTATAATATATAATATGGTTTTAAATTAGAGGGGTTGTTTCTTTAACAACTCGTCAGTCACAGAGTTTTGTCTGATTGGTCAGTGCATTATGTGTAAACTATTTGAACTTGAGTTATTTAGAATGAAACTGTTTGTCTGAAGAAGTCCGGATATCATCCGGACAAAAAGCGCTTTACATTTTTATGGTTTTTATTTGTTTTACTTGAGCCGTGTTTGTTCGACAATAAATTCAGTGGAATACCTTCTCTTTGGTTGCAAATCAGTGCCTGTTTACTCTGCAAAGATATGTAAGTCACTCAAGTAAGGAAAAATGTGAATGCCATTCAGTCTGCAATGAGTTATAAATATAGACAATTTGTAAATACCCTTGGACCAGTAGCTAACCCAAAGGGTAATGCAGAGAACCTTTAATGTGACCCAGATACAGAAAATCTGAGAAATCTTGTTTAGGTCCAGTGTTATCATAAAGCTTACCATGGAAATGAGAAATCACAGACTCTGAAGGGTCAACATCTTGCATTCTGGAATTTTCACATACAAATTTAGAAAGGAAATATCTAGAAGTCATCTCCAAGAAAGCTCTTTGTTTTGGACCAGCAACATTCTGGATTACAAACTTTTTCTTTTGATTTAATGCAACAGGTTCTATGACTTCTAGGGTGAGTAAGTGCTGAAGAACCTTAGGAAAAATGTAGTTTGGTTAGGATGTTGGAGGAAACCTCTGTGAAAGGAGGTGTTTGTATCCAGTGCCAACTGTATCCCTCCTGAACCACCTTTAACACTCACTAGTTTATCAGAATCTTTTGCTAAACAGGAATGTACAGAACCAGTACCTGGGACAGAATTTGATAGACAGAGGAAGTAGAGGAGAGCATGGGGGAAAGAATGCTGGTATAGTCATTCTGAAGTTGTAATGTATCCCATTATAGGAAAGGATCATTGTTTCATATTGTTACCATCCTGTCATCTCCTTTGACTTCCCTGTTTGGATTGAGAAAGAGGGGATTGTTTGTTTTGTTTCTTAGATGTGAAAGAGGATCTGGGCGATTTGTAAGGGAGGGTCTGAAAAATCTTGAAAACTCCCTGAAGTAACTTCCCTCTCATCAAATTGTTTGGGGACTTGATTAGCAGATGGGCCAAATAAAACCTTGTTATCTAGATCTGAGTTCATCATTTCAGACTTTATCTCACTACAAAATTTTTGATTATGTACCCATGCATACTTCCTCAAAACAGTAGCAGAAGCAGAGGCACTAGACAGTGTCCCTGCACAACCATACACACTTCTTTAGGCATGCTTAGATAGTTGATAAATGCTGGAAACAATAGAATTTAGATAGGCATTACATTCAGGGGGAAGAGTGGGAGCTACATTTCTCAAACTGTCTATACAAAAAAGCACAAACATCCACATATGGGTCTGACAGTTAAGAATTCTATATACCAAAGTGGAAGAAGAAAATAATTCTCTTACCAAATCTGTCCAAAATCTTCCTCTCCTTTTCTACAGGGGAAGGGTTGCAGAACACCAAGGACACGTTCCCACCTGGTGAAGATGTACAAATAGTAGCAGGCTCAGACCTAAAGTGAAAAAATAAATGCTTGTTAGTCTGAAAAACTTTGTAAAGCCAATCTGATTTTTTGTTAAATGCACCCTCCAAGGCTGGCACTAGTGGAAGAATAGATAAAGAATGGGGCATATCTACTTGTAACATATCATAATATCTCCTGAATTCATGGTGAATATCCATATTTTCCATTAAAAACATCTCACTTATCCTGGCTATAATCTGAGAAAAAGACAATGCATCCAAACAAGTTCTGAGAACCAGGTTTCCTCAGATCAGAGATTTGGGCTTGTGAATCTGCAAGTGATAGAGTCCTGTCTCTCTGTATGTCAGAATCATCTGACCTATCTATTTCAGGAGTATTTATACTAACCTGATTTACAGGTACTGTAATCTGCATACCAGTACTGACTGACTGTGACAATTACTTGGCTAAGTTAAGAAAATCAACTTTCCTTATAGATACCACCTTTTCTGATAAGCAACGTTTAACCTATTTTTTTACAAATATCCCTGATGACTGAACAGAAGGAACTTCTTCAGGAGATCTCTTACCCTGGCCACATCCAGCAGCATCCCTTGGGATGTTTCTCTGTCCAATTAAAATGGTTCCCCCATGCATTGTTCCAACACTGGAACACCTGAAAATGACATTGCTGACCTCCAGTTTGGTGGTGACTGAAAGGACTACACCAGTAGACATCAGTGAGGTGAGTAATCTGAGGAATGACTGCTGGCAACTGCCGAGTCACTCACCATGGGCTGAAGTAAAGACTGAGTTCATGGACTTGGCAATGGCTCCTTGGTATTTTTTTTCTTTTGAGGAACTACAGGCATCAGAAGAGCAGGAGTGGTGCAAGTATCCATGTTTTGACTGAGGAGGATGCTAGAATGAGTCTGACAAAATGTAAGCTGTCAATTTACACAAGCAGCACACTTGTACTTTCACAAACCTATGGAGTTCCAAAAATGTAATGCATAAGCAACACACTAAATTTCTGTCACTAATCCCTTCAAAGTAAATCTTACGGAAACAAATGGCAGGTAAGTTGTCACAGTGTGAACACAAGTACAACTTTACCTGTAGTATTTCCTTGCATAAGTAAAATGCTTTCCCACACAAATCCTTTCTTTAAATAATAAAAAAATATGTAAGCAGTACATTTTGCTGATCTTCCTTTCTAAGGATTGACCAATCATTTCAGAATAAAGAAATTAATACTGTCATTAAATAATAATTTTGTTCCATTTTCATTTTGATACAAATATGGCAATGTAAACAGACTGCAGTTCTCTGGGTATGCATACCTAGAGTGGGGAGGGGACTGAAAAGACAGAATCTAACTTAATTCTTTTAGAGGAGAAATAGTTTTTTAAACCACTCCCAAAACTGAATATGAACAAAGCAACAGAATTTGGAAGAAGACATCCTAAAATTTTGAAAGAAATACTTGAGGAAGGTGGAATGTCCATCCACGGATGCTTCGAAGATCCTGTCACTTTCTGAATAATTAGCTCTTCTGAAGATTATGGTGACATTAAGCTGAGAAATGCAGACTAGACCTACAAAGAGTCATAAGTTCATCCAGTGGGATTCCTGTACATTTCCAAGGGAGGTGAGCAATACAACCTCTCTAAGGTACCCTAGATCTACCCATGAAGCTCCACTTTAGGAGGGTCATACCTGATACACTTCCAATTGAGAGGCACCAGTACCATCTCAACTAATTCCTTTCAACCCAGAGGAGCAGTGGGTCCACTCTACACCTCACTCTGTCATGCAGAGTGAGTCCAGCAAGCCTGTGATGAAACCTCATTTCTGATTTCACTGTTCATGACACACTATTGGTGGAGTTCTACAAAAACATTGAACATATCTGAATTAATGCTGAAAATCTAGCTACAAGCATATCTTCAAAAAGACAAGGACTGAATGGCAAGCAAAAGCCCTTGTATACTATACTAGTGAAGCACCTCTCGTAAGACCTCTTGGAGAACATGGTCACATGCCTCAATCTAGTCCTGTCCAACATATTAGACCATATTGGTGATCTCTAATGACATTCCCTACTGGTGATTTCATGATTCTTCCAAAATCTATGCAAAGACAAGATGCTGACCCACTGGAGGACTTCCAAGATGGCTGTACATTGAGTAACAGCTTAATTCTAGCTGTCTCAGTGTAAAAACAGTAACTCAGCAGAGAAGGCCAGTGGACTTTTGTGTTTCTTGGTAAATTTCAGAAACTCACTAGTAAGTGCACTGCCTGGATGCCAGGAAAAAAAGAAATACAGAGAAAGTGAAGGAAAATCAGGTAAAAAAGATGAGGAAAAACACTGACTGGGAAAAGTACTGCAGCTGTTCAACAAAAAAGAGTGCAAGCTCCAGACATAACTTCCAGTAATGTAGAGGAAAGCATACGATAACTCCACATAGACCTGGTTAAAATAAACAAAACACTGATGGAGTATAACAACTCTTAACAACAAAAGACTAGAAAAAATGGAAGAAGCTTTAAACAGATATTCTGATGAGGTGATAAAATTGCAAAAATCAGAAGCTGAAATGAAAAGAAGGCTAGCTAAATATGAAACTGCTCAAGAAGAGATGTTTAAAAAAATAATATAATTAGAGGATAGAGCATGTAGGGAAGACCTGAGATTTTCAGCTGTACCAGAGAAGCTGGAAGGAATAGGCTGTATTAATTTTATGAAAGCACAAATAAGCAACTGGACTGGTAAAGCACAGCAGGAGTTGTTAATTGAAAGAGCACATTGTGTGCATGCCCCAAACCTAGCTATGAGAAAGAAATTTAGACATTTAATAGTAAAGATGGAATCCTACCAGCAGAAGGAGTTGATTCTGACAAAACCGTGACAGAAGGACAAAGTCCTAAAAGTGGGACACAGCAGAGTGATTGTTGAGAATGATTACTCATTGTACACCAGATAGAAGAGGAGTACATTTATTCCACTATTCAGGAAATGTTGAGAAGCAGACATGTGATTCAAAGTGCTGTACCCAGCTACCTTCAAAATATTCTTTCCTAGGGGGACAAAGTAATTTTTTGATGAAGTAAATGGTAAGGAGGAAATACAATAGTTTGTCCAACAAAAAGTGAGCTGTGAAACAGAACAAGATTCTGCTTCTTGTTCTTCTTGTAACAAAGAGCACAGAGAGACTGTGCCAGTGAAACCTTTTCCAATGTTTCAATGAAAAATGCTGGAGAAAAAGAAGGGAGCATGAGAGTTGACCAGAAGAATCAAGAGTAGGTTGGAAATGAAGCAGATACAGTATTTGAATGATGGAGATTAACAGGAGTTAAAACAGCAACTTGGAAATTGACAAATGTGGGATTACAAAGCAATAATTATATTTGTGAAATATGACAAAACAAGAAAATATGGAAATATTGGACTTTTTTGGACTTTGTTGTATGTGTGGGGGACTAAAGTATATCTCACGAAAACAGAACTGAATGAGGTAGCCAACACGACCATAAGAAGCTGACCATTTATTTGTAGTAGGTTGTTAAAAATGAACAAAAGTACATCCAGTAAGCGCTTCCACATTCAGGTGGAATGCTTCATCAGACTGTTAACTTCTCAAATCATTAATTGTCTTTAAATACCATATTATTTCATTGACAAACCAATCACATTGTAACCTCATGAATATTCATTAAGCAAAATCATGCTGTTTTTCGTTTGTCTCGTGTTCACAATTTGCAAATTCTTTTTATATATTTAATGTAAAAAAATATATATATATATATTTATAAAATGGATGAACAAAAACAAATAAAGTTCATATCAATATTTAAATACATATAAATTTCAATATAGATATATATATAAATAAATCTTCTATAAGACCTTATATAAAGCACTCTAGTCTATTGACAAAGTGTATGTATATATATCTAAGTTGTTTGTGTCTTTCGGCTTTTCCTGGTTAGGGGTCGCCACAGCGGAACTCCGGTTCGCTAATGATTGGTAGTTGATTTTTATGTGCCGAGTTACCAGCCCTGATGCACAACCTTTAATGAAGGTACACCCATTCACCGATGTCTCTAAAAAAAAATCTAAAAAAATGTCTGAAAGACACATAAAATTACATTCTTGAATTATAAAGTCAATGGATGACTGTCTTAATTCTATTAAAAAAACTTTAATTAAAAAGCATCTGCATAATCTATTGTTATAGCAGAGCTTAGTTTAAATACAAAACTTGTGTATGTCGGCAGATGCTAAAGAAATTTTGTTTGACTTAAAATCTGAATCTGCTGAATAATACGAGATGGGTGATGAGCACAATCTTAATTCTTGACCTATCTCTAGATGTAAGGATCTTTAGTGTTTGAGATTCCTAGCTGCTAAAAATGGTCTCATAGAGACCCTATTATTAAGTCCCGAGCCTCTATCTGCCTACAATCTCAATATCCATCTAATTTCCCTTTGTTACGTGTAATTCTTGTAATTGCCTAACCTAGCGTTTCTGTATATCAGTTCTAATGCCATGAACCTGAATCCATGTGTAGTGCCATTTTTCATAATATGTTTTGCTAATGCATTATTGTCATCCTCCTCATTAATGGCATATATGTGTTCTTTCACACGTTCTCTTAAAGTTCTATTTGTCATGCCTACATAGAACGAGTTACATTTAATGCAAGTAGCAAGATAGATCAAATCACGTGTTTTGCAATCGGCATAAAAACCAAACTCATATTTCTTTCCTGTATCTGGATGAATGAATTTATAATGATTCACACTAAAAGTGCATTGATTGCAACTTCTACATGCATAAGTCCCTTTTCTAATAGATCTAGATGATTTCTTCTCACTGTTCTCATAGCATAACAAGCGTTTCAGTGACTTGGTGTTTCTATAGGTGAATCTAGGAAAATCTCCTACCATTGTGCATAGTTTCTCATCCACAGTTAATATATTCCAATTTTTTACAAAAATGTCCTTAATCTTCTTATTGTTATTAGTAAAAGATTTAACTGGTTTATTCATACCTACTACTTTTCTTTCTTTGTCTAGTATATTAGTCTCTTGGTGTCTAGAATATATATGGTCTCCCTGTGGAAGTCCTCTTTACTGTATTCTCTTTAAATAAGTAATTTATTTCTTCTTCTCTGTATCCCCTTTCTTCAAACTCTCCACACACTGTCTCCACTGTTTCATGGAATATGGATTATTTGCTAATAAGTCTAGATGCTCTTATTGCTTGTCCCTTAAATATGTTGGTATAGATATGGGGAGGGTGCATGCTAGTTCGATGTAATATGGAGTTTTTTCTACATTCTTTCCTATATAACTGTGTTTGTATGGTTTCATTTTTCTTGATAATGAAAACATCTAAAAACTCTATTTCTGTGGCTGACCATTTACCTGTCAGTGACAGAAAATTTGTGGTCCCATTTATATATTCAATAAACTCATGGAGTTTAGTTTCCTCTCCTTTCCATAATAAAAATATATAATCTA
The DNA here is from genome assembly GCF_019279795.1 of Protopterus annectens. Taxonomy (NCBI): domain Eukaryota; kingdom Metazoa; phylum Chordata; order Ceratodontiformes; family Protopteridae; genus Protopterus; species Protopterus annectens. Next base: position 1,133,298,252 of record NC_056745.1, read on the forward strand.
CAAACCGTTTATATAGCAAAATATTCCCCTTGTATTCACTCCTTATTATATATGCATACTCCCAGTATGCCATTACGATGTTTGCATATGAGTTTGCACGGGGGGTACCCATGGCTACTCCCCTTTTTTTGTAAGAAATATCGATCAACATAGACAAAAACAGTGTTATTTAGAACAATATCTATCAACATAGCACATATAATTTTTGAATCTCTTGGTACATTTTGTTCTGTTAAGAATAGTCTCACGTATTCTATGCCCATATCGTTCTTTTTTATATTAGAAATATTTTGGAAATTCTATAAAAGTCTGTATGAAGTAGAGAAATATGGAAATCAAGAAAAGGTTGAATGGAAATGTTTGTGGAAGAATTAAATATGCCAATGTTAGAGGCAGATGAGGCTCAATTACTAACAGGATAGGAGGAGATGAGATAAAACTGATGATGTATAACCAATCTACAAGAAAGTCCCCAGGAATAGATGGTGTTCCTGTGGAAGTTTAGAAACAAGGAGGGAAAAACTGATAAAGATCTGGAAGGTTTTGTTTAACAGTATTTTAAGAGGAGGAGAAGTACCAACATCCTGGAAGAAAGTGGTGATCACTTTAATACCTAAAGAGGGTAATGATCCATCAGATCCAGCTTCATGCAGGCCCATTTCAATACTAAACCGTGATTATAAAATAAAGTGTTTATGTGATGCCAAAATTGATATATATGGATCAATGTGGTTTTGTGGAGAGGAGGCAAACAACATTAACAAAACACTGATGATCCAGAGGGAAGCAGAATGTAAAAAAATACCACTGCTGCTGCTGCAGGGTCTTGATACAGAGAAAGCATTTGACAGAGTAAGCTGGGACTTTATGAGCAGGGCAATGAAATCATTTGCATTCTCTGATAAAATTATAAGGTGGATTAGGAGGATACTATGAGAGATCAGAGGCAAAAACTAAAGTGGGTGGGGTTCTCACTGATAATTTCTACTTGAGCAGAGGAACCAGGCAGGGTTATCCTCTTTTCCCTTTATTTGCATTGCATTTAGAACCACTGGCAAAGAAAATGAGGCACTCAGAAATTAAAGGATATAATTGATATTGTAGTCAATAAAAGCTGGCTCTATTTGCAGATGATATTACTTTATCCTTGACAAAACCAGAAAAGGACATTTCAGTGTTGTGGAACATTTTCAGTCAGTTTCAGATCTTTTTGGGATACAAAATTAATGAAGTTAAAACAAAGATAATAGTTGTAAATATGTATCCACACACAAATTGGTTCAGCAATACCCATATTTATGGGGACATGATAAAATGAAGTATTGAGGAATATGGATTAAAAATGATTCCAGTGTGGCAGCTAAGGGTATGTGTGAAGAGATTAAACAAAAGATAATACAAAAACTGAGAAAATTGAAGCTCTGCTTTATGGATATGGATAGTAAGATACAAGCAGTTAAAATGTTTTAGTGTCTGTAGTCTTATACACAGGTCAGGCATATTTTATCAACCAGAGGAAAAGTTGTGGATAGCAATTAATAAAGAACTGAAGAACTTTATCTGGGAGGGGAAGACAGCAAGAGTCAAGTGGGATAAACTGATTCTTCCAATTGAACAAGGTGGATTGGGATTACCCAATTTTAAGGGGTATTTCAGAGCTACACAGTTAAGGCTCCTATACATAGCACAAGCATAGCACAAGCAGAAACCTATAATTCAAATGAAAAGGGATGATGATGAAATGGGGGGAAGCTCAAGAAATAAGGAGAGGCTGGGATTTTGGATGCAGATCTTTTAGGAGAATAACAATAATCATACAGACTATTATATTCATAAAGTAGCAGAAAGTATTCTAATAACTAAGTCAACAAGGGAATGGAGAAAGGAGATTCTGCTGAACAGGATGATTGCAATTAGGGATACAGACAATAGTCAAGAGGGGGATGGAATTCATTGGAGAAAACTGGCAAATGAACCAAGGTATTGGGAGCAAGTAAGTACAGAGGGAAAGGTAAGAGAATGGGAAGACTCCAAAATGTATTTGGACTGCAGGTTAGAGATTGCCTTTCCTATTGAGGGTCCTAAACAAATGATCATCACTGCTAGAGTTTTTAGTAGACTCTAAAACAGAAGCTGTTGTTTAAAAAGGAATAATTCATAAAGCATATAAAGTATTGCATGATAACTATAAGAATCAATCTGAAGAGGTTAGAAAGGATTGGGAAGAAAGATTGGATAACCAGTTCATAAAGAAACAATGGGGGATATTTGTATGTCAACCAAATATGCAACCAAATCTAGAAGATTTAGGATTTTTGCTTGGAAATGTGGAAATGTTTACATAGATATTTTATACCCCAAAGTAGACGCCAGAGAATTTTTCCTCAGGTAGACAGCAAATGTTGGATGTGTGTTGGGGAAGAAAATATAATAGGAAATATATTTTCTTGGAGTGTAATGAGTTGACAGAATTTAAAGATTCCCTGCAGACTACTCTGTTGGATATACTGGGTGAGCAAATTGGTGTAAATAGGGAAACTATTATTTTCAGCTGTGATGTAGAATCGGAATTGCCTAGACATAGTAAGGCCTTGCTGAGTCTAATTATGGTAGCAACCAAGAAAGCAATTACTAGAAAATGGAAATCAAAGTCTAAACCAACTGTATTGGAAGTAGTGAATATAGTAACAGAGATAAAACAACTAGAACTGGGATCTTTAAAAAAGGGTAGGAGTAAATTACAAAGGAAAAATGGGAATTGTGGGAACAATACACACAGGGGAGGAGTGAGGTTTAAAAGAAGGCAGAACTAGAATGAGCTATGTAATATTTGACTGACAATGAATGGGTAGATTATAAGTGATGTATAATGTTTGCAACTAGGATTATGTCAATATGGTTTGTAATGTAAAATGATTGCTCAGATTATGTCAGTATGGTTTCTTTTCATTTATATAAATGTATGATTGCCTATTTCATAAATGACAATTTAATAAAGATGTTTCTTGTTTAAAAAAAAGTGTTGACCCACTGGTCTATGGCCAGGAAAGAATCTGCATTGTTGTGTTGTGTCTTTCGGCTTTTCCCGGTTAGGGGTCGCCACAGCAAAACTCCAGTCCGCTAATGATTGGCAGTAGATTTTTACGTGCCAAGTTGCCAGCCCTGATGCACAACCTTCAGTGAAGGTACGCCCATTCACGCATGCCTCCACACAGAAGATGCTTTAGCTGAGAATCGAACAGGACAACATCTTACTGTGAGATGAGAAAGAATATGCATTACTATTCCTAAATGTTTCCAGCATGCTGACATAGGCTTTTTCAAAGTGGCTAAGAAGCGTTATCCCACTATAACTGGAATGTACTCCATTGTTCTTTTTTCTTTCCAAAATGGAGAACACTAATGCATAGGTTCATAGGGGGTCTATATTATAGCCACAAAACCTCACATATGCGAATATGGAAATGTCAACACATATTGAGCGAACCGTGAAAACACTGAACGTCCTGAACTGCGAAATTCAAAATGTCAAATTGGCATAGTTGGCCAACCCCACCGCCCGCTACATACTACCTACCCAAACAAAATAAATAATCCACATACATACACTTAACAAAACCCTACTTCTAACCCTAAACTAAAGCTTACATATATTACTATGTATGCACTTACCTTAACCCGCACCCTAATCTTAAGGTCCGTAACTATTGCACAACTACGGTAAGGAGCTATACCCAAACAAAATAAATAATCTACATACATACACTTAACAAAACCCTACTTCTAACCCTAAACTAAAGCTTACATATATTACTATGTATGCACTTACCTTAACCTGCACCCTAACCCTAAAGTCCATAACTATTGCACACTTACATTAAGGAGCTATACCGGAGAGGGGCCAACTATGATGATTCGACATTTTGAATTTCGCGCTTCAGGACGTTCAGTGTTTTTGCGGTTCGCTCAATATGTGTTGACGTTTCTGTATTCGCACAACTGCGGTTTTGTGGTTGTAATAGGTAACCGTACATAGGTACTTACTAGGCTATTGATCTGTGAGGATCTTAAGAATTCTTAACTTACATTCCCATGATAGATTTTAGCCCTTATATTTTGCATACCAGCAACCCAGAGATGGGCAGAACAAGGATCTGTTGGGTCATTTACATACTTCCACTAACCATGAGGGTCAAGGGTGTTAAGACTGGGGTAAATTTGTTATAATCCATCCATTCATCCAAATTATATTTGAAAAGAGTACTTTGTTTTATGTGGAGTGGAAGACAGTTCAACAAAAGCAGCATTCACTGTGATACAAGCTGATCCCTCCAACATGTTCTATTTATTCTGCAAAACAGATAAGATCCTTTGAGTGGGTGATGTTTATGATAGCACTGGACTTGAGAATATTTAATTGGTCTGATGGGGTCTATATCAGATAATCGAAAGCTTAGAAGTCCGTAGCTCACAACTTTGAACTGCAAACCTTGAAAGCTGGCAAAATCAAATCTACAAAAAAAAATACTAAATACCCCAAAAAAACAAAAAAAAAATGATCTGTGCAGGGGGCAAGCCCCCATGCACCCCCCACATCCCCAGCTACTTAAATATTCCAACTCCAAGATTGCACTATAGTGTAGTAAAGGGAAATCTTCCCTTCCCACACTCTATGACGATCTCCATTCTACGGTTCTATGTTTTTGCTCTTTAAGGTTTGAAGTTCACAGCTTTGAGCTTTGGACTTATCAGCCTTCGATGTTCTGATATAAACCCAGTCTGATGGAACAGGGTTTTCTCAAGCTGTATAAGCAAGGCAGAAGTTGCCTCTCAGTAGCCTGTATAGTACCAGGAAGAAGGACAAGGTTTTTAGATAGTCTGCATAGTTTTTATGATTGAAGCCCTTGTTGTTTTAGTGTGAAAGCATTGTGGTCATTCCAGCTGTAACAAATATTTGGATGGGTACCCAAAGGGGCATTATACTCAATCATCTGCCTAATTAGTGCTGGGTACAGTGGAATGATCACATCTCCGGATCTGAAAGCAGTACCTTTAAATATAAGCTCTGCAATGAAAAAGGACTTCATTATAACATTGATTACATGGGGATCAAAGGACAGTTCATTGTCAACATAAGTTCCCAGATCCCTAACTATGGAATCAATTTTCAGAGGTGAGTCATCAATGTGATAGTTAAGAGAAGAGCCATACTTGCCAAAGGATACAATTATTAATTTCTTGGCATTTAGTTTTAGTCAATAGTTTTGTCACCAGTTATTTATGCAGGTAGGTCCTCATGGAGGATCTTAGTGTACTCTGGGAAGTTTATGATGCCACCAACTCTGCAGTCATCTGCATACTTGTTCAGCAATAAATTGTTACTATTAGCTTTGATGTCTCAGAAGTAAGCGCCAAAGAAGAGCTTACCAAAGACTGAAATCTGTTCTTGTGGAGGAGGTAAAGCTTCCCACCCTAACTCACTGGGCTCTAATTGTGAGCCAGTTTGCTAACTGATAAGTTACATAGTCACTGAAATTCAGCTGATAGAGAATTTATGTATGATACCTGAGTATGAGATGGTGTTGATTGCCTTTGCAAGCATAAGATATGCAGTGTGCACTGGTTTGCCCTCATCCATTGCATAAGTAACTTTTGCAAAGCAGTCAACCAGGTTAAATAGGTATGACCTGTCCTTGTCAAATATGAACTGGATTGGGACGAGAGACTGTGGGTTATTTATATCCTTATTTATTCAGTCTGGAAGGATCCCTTCCATAGCCTTACAAATGAGACTGGTCAGGGTTATGGGTCTATAATTATCTAGGAACATTTAAGCTCTACATTTGTACAAGGGCACAACTACTGCTAGCCTCCATTCATGTGGCTTGAAGCCTGTTTTGAGACTGATAAAATAGTTGCTCTAGGGGATCAGACAAGTCATGTTTTAGACTGACCAGTAGGCAGCCTTGTATGCTATCTGGCCCTATAGAAGTAGCATTCTTGGCCTTAGAAGGTGCATGGAGAATTTGTTCTTGGGAGAATGGGAGGTGTTGTAGGTGTGGCTATGAGATCTGAGAATACTGGAATGGAAAGGATGTGCGGTTTGAACTAAATTTGTTCACTTGTAGATTGGTTATGTCCTCTGGTTCTGAGTTTGTGACATTTGCTATTACATCTGGACAGTGTTGTGCATTATTTCAGAGATTTGTAATGTAATTAAAGATGGTTTTGTGTTTTTTCTTCACCAAGGTGGCTATTTTTGCCTCATATCTGGCTTTGCCAGATTTAATCAGGGTCTGGAGTTCCTTGTTTAGTTTAGCAAGAGCACTTTTGGCATCTTAACATCAGATTTATTTTTGCGTACAATGGCATTTTTTCTTTTTTCATAAACCCTGTTTATATTTAGATACCACCTTAGCAGTTTATTTTTGAATTTGGCATTGTATTTATTTCTGAGAGGGAAAGATGCATCTGTTCAGCTGTTTATATGTGCATAGATTAATAGTCTCATAATTTCTAAATACAGAGTATTGAAATATGCTTCAAGCTTCCGTTTTTTGGTAAATGTGACTGATTTGTGGTCTGATTTGACCAATGAGAAAGATAAAATTGGTGGGAGCAAAGCTGCCCCATACTGGTAAGGACTAAATCCAGGATGTTATTGCCCCTGACTGGTTCAGGGAATTTTTACTGTTGAAGTCCAGAAGTCTCTGGGCATACATGTTTGAGAACATGTAAGCTTTCCAGTTTATGGAGTGGTGGTTGAAGTTTTTTAAGAGAATGGTGTTTGTCTTAAACTAGTTAAGTATGAGGCATGAACTGGAGGAGGGACATATAAGGGGGTCCTGTAGTTAAGGGGGTTTGTTAATAGTCAGTTGGACATGGAAAGTTCATTACCTTGTCTAACGAGTATATAGATGAAGTATTTTGTGTGTGTGTTTTTTATTAAGGATATGGAGACACCACTGCCTTTAGTGCTTTTATCCAATGTGGTGGACCTGAATGTGTGATAGGCACCAAAACCCTGCACTGATGGAGTGCTTAAATTGTCTTAAATCAGGTATATATGATGATGCATATAGCAATGTTTTTTAGGTTAAGGAGTGCTTGTAGGAAGTAAAGTTTTTTGTTAAGGTTCTTAATGTTGAGCAGCAATGGCTTAATGTTGTATGGATTTTGTTACTTATGTTCAAAGCTTTAAAAGCCTTGCATTGCCTAAAAATCACTGTGATGGTTGAAAAGGATTTAGCCAATATATACAAAAGGCCTTGTGGGAAGAGGTGCAGCCCATCCTTAACAAAGCAGTTGGGACTGTCTACCATCTCTACCCAGACTGATATACATCGTACTGCCTTTGCAGGACACCATAAGCTAAGGCAATTGTTGAAATCAAACAGATTACCTATCCAGAGGGTCTGTTCCTATCTTCCATGAGACACTGAAAAGATACATTAGTCACCAGATCCTAACTTCATCCAGAACCTTCAACATTTCTAGCTGAATTTCATCCAATCCGTTCTGCCACCTCTTTTTTTTTTTTTAATTACCAGAGTGACCTTATCTACAAAAACTATATACAATCCCACTAGTTGCTTCTAGTATCACCTTCTCAAATCAGACACTTCCATTGTTTCAGGACTTCCTCAAAATGGTCCTTCCATCTCCAAACAATGTCCACATTTGAGAACACTGTTTTGCCACCCTTGCTGAAAACATTTGGGACAATGTCCTTTCCTCTATCCTGCACTGCAGGGTGCTTTGCCAGAATATACAACACCACAAGGACCTCAATACTGTGCAAAGATACAACTCTCCAAAATTCTGTCTTGAAAGTTCATTAAATCCCCAATGACATTACATCCTTATTGTAAGGACATCTCCACTGTTATTTTGCCAATACTGGTGATGTTATAAAACACAAATAATGGCAAACTTACAAAAGAATATGAAGTGTGGGCTGTGCAAATACACTCATTGAATAAAATATAAAACCACACTCACATGTTTTGGACAAAAGCATGTTGAGGAGTGTTCAAACCTATACAACAGATTCTTAAACAGCATTTCTTAACTAATAACAATGGCTACTTATATACATTTAAACTGAACATTAACTTAATATAACAGCTCTCCAAGGCATGTGGCCATTTGATCTTTAGATTATTTTTTTTCTTTTGGAAAATAAGCAAAAGCATGTAGTGTAGTAGGGAATATTTAAAAACCAAATTGAAAATGAAAGAATGCTCCTGATTTGCCTGCTAAATTTTATTTTATTTATTTATTTGCTTTTGTTTACTGAGAAAGTCCATCTGGAAACTAAAATGCCCATTTTCAGTTGGGGCCCAGGGAAAAAAAACTCTAAAACAAAGGATAGAAATACATTTTGACAATTCAAAAGAAAAATAGTCAACAAACATTCTTTACAAAGTATTTCAAAGCAATCAGTCAACAAACATTTACAAAGCATATCAGATTAAGGAAATACATGTTTTCAAGATATTCTGTGTAAAATGAAAAACACTATATTAATACACATGTATAGTATCCATACTGCACAGAGTTAGGATTTCATAATCCTAACATAGAGCTGCATTAACTCGTTTATCCTAAACTGAGATTCAGTTTACCACCTCATTACTGCTCTAAACCCTTTAGTCATAATCAAGTCCCCTCTTTCACCTTACTGGTCTCTATTAGTTTTCCTAACCTAGCACCTACTGCCCATATCTCCACCATTTCTACTTCTCCCACTATAACTCTGTTCTCTCTTTGCTATTCCACTTATGTAACTGTGTATCAGATTTTCTATACTTATTCATAAATATAAGTCCCTGTTATATGCACACTGTACATTGTTTTCCCACATTCTGATGTAACCTGGGTTGAGCTTGTAATTGATCGCTGTTTGATCAGTGTTCTAACATTGGTAAACAAATTTAAATACAATAAAAATAAAACAAAAATAAAAAAAAATAATTTATTTTAAGATATGAAACTGTGGTATGTAAATTGGTTTTATCTTTTATTTATTAAAGCATATTTTTGAAGTCCATGATTTGTGTGGTGTTGTAAATTTACCTTTGTATGTTGTAACATTATGGTTTGGCACAGCCTCTTTAAGGCCATTCAAAAGCCATTCTATGTGGCATCACTATAAACACCTTCTACACTCAGAACCTCACTTCGGCAACTGCTGCAGCTGCTTTTTTACTGGCCTGCTGATACCTATCAGTCAAACCTGGAGACCACCACTTCTCTTCTCTTCTCTAGCAGCACATAGAAGGTTTCTTTCTCTTTCTTCCTGTCTTTTCTCTTGCTGGTGTTCACAGTAGGTCCTTAGATTACCCTATTTCACCCACAGTTTCTTGACACCATCTCAGCTATTAAGGTCCTGAATAAGGTTCACACCTAGTCAGGTCCTGAATAAGGTCTAATCAAGCTCCATGTATCCAACCTTCCTTGGCATATGAGACATGCTCTTTCAAGGGAAGAGAAATTAATTCCTCCTAAACATAAGCATTAACTAGGCTTCTCCAGCATATCCTTGCTGCTATTTCAGGTTTTATGGAACTATCCAGCTGCCACACTGGCCTTCTGAGCCAACTCGCCGCAAAACGGCAATCAACAGACAGCTCAGCACTTCCCTTGACCTGACTAAGATCCGGCAAGTGGCTCATGCCACTCACTTATAGGTTCATAGGTTCATAGGTAGGTACTAGGTTATCGACCCAAGGGCCTAAGTAAGCCTAACCAACAAGGTTCCCTAGCTTATGCCACCCAAGAAAGTTATTTTCCTGTGCTCCTGTTGAGCAGAGCCACCAAAGTGATCCCCAGGGTGTATTTCCTATTTCCCATCCACTTATCAAGATTTTTCTTGAAGAGTGCTAATGAGGAACTTTGTTTGACATATTTGGGTAGCTTGTTCCAGAGTATGGGAAGTCTCTGGGGCAGGAATATATCCTTCCAGCATGTCCTGTTTATTGGGTGACAAGGTCTAGGTCCCTAGAGCGTGTAGCTGGGAGGGATTGGGATTTCTTTAGGTGTAGCATGTCCAACAGCTCTGGGTTTGGCATAGCTTTATATGTTAGGCAGAGATCACCTCAGAGTAGGTGATATGCTACAGAGTAAAGCTGGAGTTTTTTGAGACTGTCAGTGTACGGCATCTGTCTGAGGCCAGTAATCCTCTTTGTGAGGTACTTCTGTGGCCTTACCAACTGCTGCAGATGTCCTGTGAGGTACATTCCAAAAGGGGCATTGTACTCTATAATGAGTCTAATGAGTGTCGAATAGAGGGGAACATGTAGAGGGATTTCCTGACTAGTGTGGCAATGTGATTATCAAAGGAGAGACTACTGTCCACCTGGCTCCCCAGGTCTCTTATCACACATTCGGAGTTAAGTAGACTGCCGCCTATGTAGTAGTTCATGGGTACAGAGTACTTATCAAAGGGGATGACAATGTACTTTTTGGCATTGAGCTTGAGGCCATGGCTTTCACACCAGGCATCTGTCTCAGTAAGGTCCTTCTGTAAGGATATCCATATCATTTGGGGACTCAACTATGGCTGCTAGTTTGCAGTCATCTGCGGACTTGGTTAGCCAAAGAGTTTCTGTGTTAGCCTGTACTTCAGAGAAGTAGATACCAAACAGGAGAGGTCCCAGGACTGAACCCTGTCGTACTCCACTTGTCACTGGTTTGAAGTCAGATCTGGAGTCTGCAACTTTTACAGTGTGGTTTCTGTCAGTGCGCCAACTGGCAACCCATCTTGTGATGTAGAGATTTATACCTAGTTTAGTGAGTTTAGCTATAATTCCAGAATGGGGGATGGTGTTGAAAACCTTGGCGAGGTCAAGATAGGCTGTGTGAACCACCTTACCCTCATCTACAGCTTTGGTGACTGCCTCAAAGAAGTCGATCAGGTTCAGGAGGCATGATCTGCCTTTCACAAACCCGAACTGGGTGGGTCCAGAGTTTGGAGGTTACTAATGTCTTTGTTTATGAGTTCCATGATGATACGTTCCATGGCCTTACAGACCAGGCTTGTCAGGCTAATAGGGCAATAGTTCCCGGGATCAGTGGTGGCTCCCCCTTTGTGGAGTGGGATATCTGTTGCTGTGTGCCATTCAGTGGGCACAAAGACTGATGTGAGACTATGATTGAACATGGTGCTTAGGTGGGGAGCCAGTTCATTCTGATGTTCATGTAAAATGCAGCCTGGGATGTTGTCCGGTCCCATGGATGTTGTGTTTTTGGCTTTAGAGAGTGCAGCTTTTACCTGCATAGTTGTGATTACAGGTACTCTGCATTCTTCCTGTATAGATATGGGCCCTTTAGGGAGTGAGAGGGGTGTAAAGTTAGCCCTGAACCTATCTGCCAGGACATTGGCAATATCAGTTGGTTCTGTAATTTTCATGCCATTGTGCTGTAACTCAGAGCAGATCTGGGTGTTGCCATTGAGATTTTTGACATAGCTATAGAATTCTTTGTGGTTGTCCCTAGAATCAGTGGCAATTTTGTTTTCATAGCTAGCTTTGGAGGATCTTATAAGGGATCTCAGCTTCTTACTGAGGCTGACCAGGGGAACTCCTCCACTCATGGGATTTAATCTCTTTTGCAACAGTTTCTTCCTTCTGTTATAGAGTTTGTTTATGCCAAGGGACCACCAGATTGGCTTCCTTTTTTTGGAGGATAGTGTCTTTGTTCTGTTTGGGATAGCACGATCCATGCACTCATGTAAGTGCTTATAGAGTGCATCTGTGTAGGATTCAGCAGTCATAACTGTATTGTCCATCTGCATGGGTGTCATGAAGTTTGCCACTTCGTCTTAAGAAGCATGAAGTTGGCTTTGGAGAAATTTTTTACCATAATTTCCTTAATGGGGGGTGAGTGCGAGATGTGGATATCTAGCGTGATTAGCTTATGGTCGGATCTGACCAACGAGGAGTTGACTTCAGGTGTGGAACACTGGTCACTCATATTGGTAATGACTAGGTCTAGGATATTGTTGCCCCTGGTGGGGGTGTGGAAAGGTTGATTAAGAGCATTGGAATTTATGAATTCCAGAAAGCGTTGAGCGAAGGAGTTGGTACATGAGTAGTTTTCCCAGTTAATGGCAGGGTAGTTGAAATCACCTATTATTAGGGTGGTTTTTTGCATGGTGGGGGATCTGTAGCAAGCAAGGTGTGGATATCCTTAATGAATATGGACACACCTCCACCTTTGGTGTTCCGGTCCAGGTTAAGTGGCCGAAAAGTGTGGTATGAGTTATAGCCTGGTAATGCAGGGGTGCTCTCTGGAGCCTTGAACCAGGTCTCAGTCACTTCACAGATATCGATGTTTTCCATTTTAAGGAGTGCCTCAAGGGAGTGCATTTTGAGGTTTAGACTTCTAGCATTGAGTAGCATTACCCTCAGTTTTTGCTTGCCTGTTCCTGTTATGGTGGTGAATTTGTTATTTGAACCTTGCCTAAAAAAAGGCACTATATGGGCAGCAAGAGCCTTAGCCAGTATCTGGAATCCCAGGGGAGACAGGTGCAGACCATGTCTGGCAAAGCATCATGGTCTGTTGACCATGTCATCCCATGCAGACAGATACTTGATCCCCTTAGAATGACACCAGAAGCTTAGTCAATTGTTGAAGTCAATCATTTTGTCCTTGTACTGCGGTATCATTCTGGGCGATGGCAGGATGCTACTCAGGGCTAGGGTCATACCTGACTGGGCTACAAGATCAGAGAGCTCTTCCATGTCTCTTTTCATGTAGACCAGGGAGGTACATCTCAGGTCATTCACACCAACATGGACAATGACAGAGTCATATTTGTACTTGTTGTGGAGTGACCTGAGTGCATGGGTTATGTGGCAGATCCTGGCACCCATCAAGCAGCTGACAGTAACCTTCTGCTTATTTAGCCTGGTAAGTGGGAGATCAGTGTGCCTGACTATAGAGTCATCTATGACTAGTGTGTTGGGTACGTTGTTTTGCCTTATGGGCTCTGGTTGAGTGGCACACTGTGTCTGCGGGCTATGTGTCATTTGGGTTGTGTTGGGGGCGTGGAGGTTGCTTGCGATTCGGCTTTGGAGGTCTTTGTTGCTCAAGCAGATTATCACTGAGAGCATCTGTGAATGTTTTTGTGTTTCTGTGTGTGGATTTTGGTGGTGTAGGTTTAGTGAGACTATGTGATGAGTGTGGTGTGGTGCAAGTGTTTACCTTCTCCTCTTGACTGTCAAGTTCAGTCTTGGTTGGAAAGAGCTTTACCTCCAGTTTGGCTAGATAAGTGCATCTCTCACAAGTTGTGGTGTTGGGTGGTAGGAGGAGAGGGTTGTCTGTGTACATGAGGCAGGCAATTGCTACATTGCCCCAAGATGCCCAGATATGTCAGATAGACAGGAGAGAACACTGGGAGCTGACCCTTGGACATGATAGAATAAAAAACTACTTTCTTCTAGACAAGTGAGGAAAGTGAGTATAAGAGCTGTTTTTCTCTAAGCAAGTGAGGAAAGTAAGTACAAAAACTGTTTTCTGCTAGGTAAAGAGGAAGTTTGAATGCTGTAGTAATTTGTAGGTTATTTAGTGCTAACAAGTTCTGAACAAGTGCTCAGCATGAATAAGCAAATCCAAGTGCTAAAACTAAGACTCTGTACCTGGATCTTGTAGTAGATAGGCTACCTAGTGCTTATCACTCCCACTGATAAGCTAGAATGCTTCCCTCCAACACAGAAAGGCTTGGTGGGCTCAGAAACTTACAAACAATCCTGGATATAGCAAATCTGTATCTGGACTAGATTAGTGACAAGAAAGGTGGGAAACAAGTGCAAATGTGGTCTTTTAAACCAGAACATTGAAAGAGATGGAAAAACTGCCCAACTGGCCAATAAACTACAGTTTCTGGGCCAGAAACTACTCCTGTGGCAGACAGGCTACCTAGTGCTTACCACTCCCACTGATAAGCTAGAAGGCTTCCCTCCAACAGAGAAAGGCTTGAGGGGGCTCAGAATCTTACAAGCAGTTCTGGATACAGCAAATCTGTATCTGGACTAGACTAGTTACAGGAAAGGTGGAAAACAAACACAAACAAGGGCTTTTAAACCAGAAGGTTGAAAGAGATGGAAAAACTGCCCAAACAGCCAATAAACTAGAATTTCTGGGCCAGAAACCCATCTTGTGGTAGATAGGCTACCTAGTGCTTACCACTCCCACTGAATAAGCTAGAAGGCTACCCTCCAACACAGAAAGGCTTGGGGGACTCAGAAGCTTACAAACAGTCCTGGATACAGAAAATCTGTATCTGGACTAGACTAGTTACAGGAAAGGTGGGAAACAAGTACAAATGCGGGATTTAAACCAGAAAGTTGAAAGAGATGGAGAAACTGCCCAAACGACCAATAAACTACAATTTCTGGGCCAGAAACCCATCTTGTGGTAGATAGGCTGCCTAGTACTTACAACTCCCACTGATAAGCTAGAAGGCTTCCCTCCAACACAGAAAGGCTTGGGGGGCTCAGAAGCTTACAAACAGTCCTGGATATAGCAAATCTGTATCTGGACTAGACTAGTTACAGGAAAGATGGAAAACAAGTACAAACATGGGCTTTTAAACCAGAAAGTTGAAAGAGATGGAGAAACTGACAGTCAATAAACTACAATTTCTGGGCCAGAAACCACTCTTGTGGTAGATAGGCTACCTAGTGCTTACCACTCCCACTGATAAGCTAGAAGGCTTCCTTCCAACACAGAAAGGCTTGGGGGCTCAGAAGCTTACAAACAGTCCTGGATACAGTAAATCTGTAAATGGACTAGACTAGTTACAGGAAAGGTTGGAAATAAGCGCAAACACAGGCTTTTAAACCAGAAAGTTGAAAGAGATGGAAAAACTGCCCAAATTGCCAATAAACTACAATTTCTGGGCCAGAAACCCATCTTGTGGTAGATAGGCTACCTATTGCTTACCACTCCCACTGATTAGCTAGAAGGCTTCCCTCCAACACAGAAAGGCTTGGGGGGGCTCAGAAGCTTACAAGCAGTCCTGGATACAGCAAATCTGTATCTGGACTAGGCTAGTTACAGGAAAGGTGGAAAACAAACACAAACAAGGGCTTTTAAACCAGAAAGTTGAAAGAGATGGAGAAACTGCCCAAATGGCCAATAAACTACAATTTCTGGGCCAGAAACCCATCTTGTGGTAGATAAGCTACCTAGTGCTTACCACTCCCACTGAATAAGCTAGATGGCTTCCCTCTAACACAGAAAGGCTTGGGGGGCTCAGAAGCTTACAAACAGTCCTGGATACAGCAAATCTGTATCTGGACTAGACTAGTTATAGGAAAGGTGGGAAACAAGTGCAAATGCTGGATTTAAACCAGAAAGTTGAAAGAAATGGAGAAACTGCTCAAACAGCCAATAAACTACAATTTCTGGGCCAGAAACCCATCTTGTGGTAGCTAGGCTACCTAGTGCTTACAACTCCCACTGATAAGGTAGAAGGCTTCTCTCCAACACAGAAAGGCTTGGGGGGCTCAGAAGCTTACAAACAGTCCTGGATATAGCAAATCTGTATCTGGACTAGACTAGTTACAGGAAAGATGGGAAACAAGCACAAACATGGGCTTTTAAACCAGAAAGTTGAAAGAGATAGAGAAACTGACAGTCAATAAACTACAATTTCTGGGCCAGAAACCACTCTTGTGGTAGATAGGCTACCTAGTGCGTACCACTCCCACTGATAAGCTAGAAGGCTTCCCTCCAACACAGAAAGGCTTGGGGGCTCAGAAGCTTACAAACAGTACTGGATACAGTAAATCTGTAAATGGACTAGACTAGTTACAGGAAAGGTTAGAAACAAGCGCAAACACAGGCTTTTAAGCCAGAAAGTTGAAAGAGATGGAAAAACTGCTCAAATGGCCAATAAACTACAATTTCTGGGCCAGAAACCACTCTTGTGGTAGATAGGTTACCTAGTGCTTACCACTCCCACTGATAAGCTAGAAGGCTTCCCTTAAGCACAGAAAGGCTTTGAGTGCTCAAAAGCTTACAAACAGTCCTGGATACAGTAAATCTGTATCTGGACTAGACTAGTTACAGGAAAGGTGGGAAACGAGCGCCAATGCAGGCTTTTAAACTAGAAAGTTAAAAGAGATGGAAAAACTGCCCAAATGGCCAATAAACTACAATTTCTGTGCCAGAAACCACTCCTGTGGTAGATAGGCTACCTGGTGCTTACCACTCCCACTAATAAGCTAGAAGGCTTCCCTCCAACACAGAAAGGCTTTGGGGGCTCAGAAGCTTACAAACAGTCCTGGTTACAGCAAATCTGTATCTGGACTAAATTAGTTACAGGAAAGGCAGGAAACAAGCTTAGAATTTCCCATTCAGCATCTCTGGAGCAGCATAGGAATGAATCAGCAATGCTGAGTCATTGCATAGGAATGAATCAGCAATGCTGAGTGGGCTAATGGGAGATCTTAACACACAAGTGGGGAGTGTCTGTGAAGGAATGGAGAAAATAGAGAAAGGAGGGATTATGGTAGAATGTAATGGATGTGCGATTTTTAATTATAGTAGTATAGAGGGAGCCGCGGTGGTGCAGCGATAGTGTTGTCATCTCACAGCAAGAGGTTCTCCCCTTCGATTCTCGGCTGGAGCACCTTCTGTGTGGAGACTGCATGTCCTCCCCACAGTCGAGTGGCATTCGAAAGACATATGTGAAATGAGCATGCCTTAGTTGAAGGTTGGGCGTCGAGCTAGCACCTCAACACCTTAAAAATCTACTGCCAATCATTAGCGGACCGGAGTTCTGCTGTGGCAACCCCTAACCGGGAAAAGCCGAAAGAAGAACAATTTATTTTATTTTATTTATTTACTTATTTATTTATTTTATTTATTTATTTATTTTTTTTTTGGGAAAGTGGAAAGAGAGAAAGGAGAAACAGAAGATAATTCAAAATTAAGGACCTAAGTGGCTTGCCCTTCACAAATGTTCTCTCTATATTAGGTAGAGTGAGCTAGTGACACTAGACTGGAATAGAGCTGGGATAGAGCTAAACAGATGGGACTGGTAGGAGTGTCTGAAGTCAAAATATGATCTCACTGTACTTGGTTGAGTGAGCAAATGAGATAGACCCAGGAGGAGTGTTCAAACACAAATTTACAGGAGGGGCAAGCAATTCCAAAACCACCAAGATTAATACCAAAATAAGAACAGGAAGGGCAGGTGGGAGATTAACTGCAGAGACAAAGAGAGACCACAGTATTCTATGAAAAAATTAAACAGAAAAATAAATAACTAGAGAGAGACACAGACACAATAATCAATGAAACAATTAAATAGACAGAAAAATGAAATGGAGTACATTCCCTCCAGATATCTCCATTATCCCCTGTTTGAAAGCTGAAGCAAAACACCAGAGTCATTAAATGAAACCCTTTCAAGCACTACATCTATGGTCACCAAGAAGGCCAAACTGTCCAGACAGATATTAGGTGGTGATATACAGCACCTGACAGTTTTCCTTTCTCTAACTATGAGCTGCATTGACACAACTATAGCACAAACTCCAACTGTTAGATAAGCAGAGTAGAAAAAAGAGAATAAGAGGGAGAGAGGGGGCAATTCCTAATTACTATGTCTGGTTCCAGAAAGGTGCTGCATGTAGAGGTAAGATCAAATAAACCCAGCTTTAAACTTCAATCTTCTGTAAGACGTAGGCTCCTTCCCTGGTAGTGAGGTAACATTCTATATCCCACAAGCCAGTTTTCATTGCCAGTGTCTAATCTAGTATAATCACTTCAGATTTTGCCTGTCACTTGAGCTGACACCCACTGTTCATCTTATGGGTGATGAGCCCACACATAAAGCTTATTTGGGCTGAACCCAATCAGACCTTGTGGATCACCTGACCACTAGGCAATTGCTGGTAAAGGTCTTAGCATCTATGTTCCAGTTGAGGTTCTCTTATTCATTCAAAGAACCAACACAAGGATCATGTTTTTGTATATTGTTTTTGACTGGACCCTCCTCTCAGGCCAGTTTGCTGAGGGAAATAGCACTAAGTTTGAGGCAGTGTAGCTCTTATGATCACAGGGACAAAGATACCCTTCACAATGGCAATGTCATGATGGCAAGAGCAGGTGATTTTCGGGTGAATGTTAAAACTCTGCACTGGGCTACATGAAGTTAAAGCTCAGACCCTGAGACAAATACAACAAAACTGTTTGAATGAGCGATCAGGGCATCATACCAGGACAAAGGTATGCACTTACCTCAACTAGACTTCAGTAAAGCTTCTGACATTATTTTCTATTATAAACTGTTTGTTTGCCACTCACAGCATGGAAGCTGTGTAAAATGCTGGCTAAACAACAGAAGACAAAGACCAGTGGTCAATGTTGTGCACTCAGAAAGGATATTAGCAATGTAGTATACTAGGGACAATAGAGATCTTTGATTATCAAAGCCAGAAGCTCAACAATGAAATCACATCACATAATTCTACCACCCCACTTGAATGCTGTGAAAAGTGATAATGCAATCAAAAGTGTAGTTGCAGGGTACTGTATCCCACACCCTATAACATTTGTAGAATGTGGCAGATTTCTTTAAGCAATCTGCATAACTAAGAGTTATGCAAGATTCAGAAATACAGGTGCTTGGCTATATAGGAAAAGATCACCACTCTGTAGTAGTTATTGTTGATTGCATTACTGAGGGGGTTAGGCAACCCCTTACCTTCCACCACTTCAAGTTTTGCCTTTTAAAACCACTGCTCCTGTCTAATTTAAAAAGGCAGAAGTAAGAGTTGAGGAGATTAAGGAGCTGCCAGCCCCCCTTTACTGAAGCAAACATTTATTGCTTGTTAATTCATGCTTCATTCATTGTAAAGCCTGCACTAACTTCTTTAAAATGCATATTGGCCATACTTTATAAGCAATGCAAACCAGTGGTTTCAGCAATTATGCTAACAGCTAGAAGGCTGTTCGTTAAAGGCCTCTGTAAGTGAAAAGTTAAAGCTGCCTCTTTACTATATACAAGTACAACCTAAATTGGAACTATTTCAGATCAAATGATATCCTTCACTCATTCGTTGTCCAGTAAACTGCTTTATCCAGTTCAGGAACTTGTTCTATAAAATCAAATTAACAACAAGAAAATACTGACTAAAGCTGAAACTCTCGGCACTTATTGTGAGCAGCATGGTTGCTTTCTAAAACTATAGAAGGGCATTGACTGTGACAAGATCACGCTATTAAGTGGTGAGACATTTCCTTATGTGTACATTGGGCTGGGGACACATGGCTGAAATGAAATTCAGCTGCAGAGACATATGGCTGTTACAAACTCATTGCATGCACAGAGAAGCATACTGTGCCATGCCTACAGCTTCATTAACTAAATGCACAGTGGGTAATAATGTCCATTGTTCTTAGGTTACCTGGAGAGCAGGCAGTATGGCAGGCATCAGCAGTAGGATGCTCAGTGGGCATGTCTGTGGCAGTGAAAATGCAGTGTACAGTGGGCAGTATTTTTTATTAATACTGTGTAGGGACCTTTACTCCTTCATGATGTCTAAGGAACATTGCCGGAAACCCATACTGGAACATAAGTGTGACTATAGCAGCATTCAGGATTTCCTCCATTCTGTAACATACATCTACACATTGTAGTTACATAAGCATGTATTATACATTAAGCACAATACAATACATCACTTCCCTTGACTCTATACACCTAGTTATTGAAGCTGTTAACATGGCACTGCATGCTTTTCTATGACCTCAGTGAATCTACAACAGCTATATGCCTCTGCCATGAAATTTCACTAGTCATATGTCCCAAACCAAACCTACTGCAGGGAATTGTCTCACCACTCTACAACTTGATTCCAATTGCTACTTACCTAGAAGGTAGGTGTAAATTGCATCACCATTCTTCAATGGAATGTATGCAAAGGAGTTTCACCTGCCCATTACAAGTCAATTACATCATGCTTACTACATGCCCCAGATTCCAAAGTCACACCAACTTGAAGAAATTTTTATTTTCTTTGAGTTAGTATGACTTTGGCTTTTGTGTGTGTATATATATATATATATATATAGATATAGATACATATATATATATATATATATATATATATATATATATATATATATGTATATATATATATATATATATATATATATACATATGTATATATATATATATATATGGGTCTACTGTATAAGTTTGAAAATACAGTTCTTCGAACTCACACAGTTGACCCTGGGTTACGCGAAAGTGCACTTAATCGAAAGTGCACTTTCGCGAAACCTGCTTCAGCGAACGGGCTACATACTGCCATTTAGTGCACTAGTCACGGACCTTAGGGTTAGGGCGTGGGTCATGGTAAGGTGATAGCTAGTAGGGCTATCCCCTTATCATGACCCGCACCCTAACCCTAAGGTCCATGACTACCGCACCACAGTGGAGGATAGCCTGTCCTCCACTGTGGTGCGGTAGTAACGAACCTTAGGTTTAAGGCGCGGGTCATGGTAAGGGGATAGCTAGTAGGGCTATCCCCTTACTATGACCCATGCTCTAACCATAAGGTCCATGACTACCGCACCACAGTGGAGGACATAGCACGTTTTCCTACCATCCTCCACTGTGGTGCGATATGTTCATAGAAGCAGAGTTCGTGAAAGTGCACTTTTGAATAAGTGCGCTTTCGTGTAACCCAGGGTCAACTGTGTGAGTTCGAATTAAAAGCAGTATACCCATATATATATATATATATATATATATATAAGAGAGACCGATTTGGGTTTTGTAGACAGAGCCCTACACTGAGGGATTTTGGTAAACTGTCTCCTTTAAAACACATTTGTTTAAAAACATTACTTCTGTACAAATTCCACAGAGTATCCTGGGTGGCAGTTACTTCATCAGCAGTACATATATCTTAGGAATCCTGTCTACAGTAAGGCAAAGTATTCCAGAAGTACTGCTACCAGCTCTTTACAGCTGTTGTGACATGAGATTTGCATTTATTAAACGCAAGTAGGCAACAGTAAAGCCTAGAGCCATCAGCTGGCTGATCATAGAACAGGCACAGGCATTAGTCTGGTTTAATCAATTAATGTACTTGTAAATGGTACTGAAAAAGACAGAAGAGAAAATTGTTTGTGGGTGGCACAAAAATATAACAGACAAGACACAGACAGTGGGGTAATATGGAAACAAAGAAATTAAACCTAACAAACTCAAAGTAATGTTCATAAATATGGCATTTTATGTTTAATGCAGAGAAGTACAAAAAGATGAAACTAGAAGAAGAAAATGCAATGTAAAATATGAATTGCTGACAAGTCAAATTCTGCAGAATAACAAACAGATACAGTGGAGGCAAGCATACTAACATGGCCTTTCCTGAAGATTGCCACATGCATTTCAGATAGCAGGCTCTTACAACTTAGAGTAGGAGTGTTATATATGAAAAGCCTGAAGATTAGTAATAGGCATGAAAACATGATGGTAACACTTCTGCTTAAGTTCTAAGCAATCTAAAGTGGCTGAGACCCTTCATTTCTGAGATCTCATTGACTGGAACACACCTTTAACATGCTAGCATATGACTGGTGCTGCACATGGCAACATAAGAATGCTGCTGTAAGTAGTAGTATATGAGTGGTGCTGAACATAGCAACATATGAATGCTGCTGTAAGTAGTAGTATATGAGTGGTGCTGTATATGGCAACATATGAATGTTGCTGTAAGTAGTAGTATATGAGTGGTGCTGTATATGCCAACTTATGAATGCTGCTGTAAGTAGTAGTATATGAGTGGTGCTGCATATGGCAACATATGAATGCTGCTGTAAGTAGTAGTATATGAGTGGTGCTGCATATGGCAACATATGAATGCTGCTGTAAGTAGTAGTATATGAGTGGTGCTGCATATGGCAACATATGAATGCTGCTGTAAGTAGTAGTATATGAGTGGTGCTGAACATAGCAACATATGAATGCTGCTGTAAGTAGTAGTATATGAGTGGTGCTGCATATGGCAACATATGAATGCTGCTGTAAGTAGTAGTATATGAGTGGTGCTGCATATGGCAACATATGAATGCTGCTGTAAGTAGTAGTATATGAGTGGTGCTGAACATAGCAACATATGAATGCTGCTGTAAGTAGTAGTATATGAGTGGTGCTGAACATAGCAACATATGAATGCTGCTGTAAGTAGTAGTATATGAGTGGTGCTGCATATGGTAACATATGAATGCTGCTGTAAGTAGTAGTATATGTGTGGTGCTGTATATGGCAACATATGAATGCTGCTGTAAGTAGTAGTATATGAGTGGTGCTGCATATGGCAACATATGAATGCTGCTGTAAGTAGTAGTATATGAGTGGTGCTGAACATAGCAACATATGAATGCTGCTGTAAGTAGTAGTATATGAGTGGTGCTGAACATAGCAACATATGAATGCTGCTGTAAGTAGTAGTATATGAGTGGTGCTGCATATGGTAACATATGAATGCTGCTGTAAGTAGTAGTATATGAGTGGTGCTGCATATGGCAACATATGAATGCTGCTGTAAGTAGTAGTATATGAGTGGTACTGTATATGGCAACATATGGATGCTGCTGTAAGTAGTAGTATATGAGTGGTGCTGCATATGGCAACACATGAATGCTGCTGTAAGTAGTAGTATATGAGTGGTGTTGCATATGGCAACATATGAATGCTGCTGTAAGTAGTAGTATATGAGTGGTGCTGCCTATAGCAACATATGAATGCTGCTGTAAGTAGAAGTATATGAGTGGTACTGTATATGACAACATATGGATGCTACTGTAAGTAGTAGTATATGTGTGGTGCTGCATATGGTAGCATATGAATGTTGCTGTAAGTAGTAGTATATGAGTGGTGTTGTATATTTCAACATATGAATGCTGCTGTGAGTAGTAGTATATGAGTGGTACTGCCTATAGAAACATATGAATGCTGCTGTAAGTAGTAGTATATGAGTGGTGCTGCATATGATAACATATGAATGCTGCTGTATGTAGTAGTATATGAGTGATGCTGTATATGCCAACATGTTAATGCTGCTGTAAGTAGTAGTATATGAGTGGTGCTGTATATACCAACATATGAATGCTGCTGTAAGTAATAGTATATGAGTGGTGCTACACATATCAACATATGAATGCTGCTGTAAGTAGTAGTATCTGAGGGGTAATGTATATGCCAACATATGAATTGTGCTGTACGTAGTAGCATATGAGTGGTGCTGCATATGGCAACATATGAATGCTGCTGTAAGTAGTAGTATATGAGTGGTGCTGCATATGGCAACATATGAATGCTGCTGTAAGTAGTAGTATATGAGTGGTGCTGTATATGGCAACATATGAATGCTGCTGTAAGTAGTAGTATATGAGTGGTGCTGTATATGGCAACATATGAATGCTGCTGTAAGTAGTAGTATCTGAGGGGTGTTGTATATGCCAACATATGAATGCTGCTGTAACTAGTAGTATATGATTGGTGCTGCATATGACAACATATGAATGCTGCTGTAAGTAGTAGTATATGAGTGGTGCTGTATGTGGCAACACATGAATGCTGCTGTAAGTAGTAGTATATGAGTGGTGCTGTATATGGCAACATATGAATGCTGCTGTAAGTAGTAGTATATGAGTGGTGCTGTATATGGCAACATATGAATGCTGCTGTAAGTAGTAGTATATGAGAGGTGCTGCATATGGCAACATATGAATGATGCTGTATGTAGTAGTATATGAGTGGCACTGCATATGGCAACATATGAATGATGCTGTAAGTAGTAGTAAATGAATGCTGCTGTATATGGCAACATATGAATGCTGCTGTAAGTAGTAGTATATAAGTGGTGCTGCATATGCCAACATGTGAATGCTGCTGTAAGTAGTAGCATATGAGTGGTTGCTGTATATGGCAACATATGAATGATGCTGTAAGTAGTAGTATATGAGTGGTGCTGTGTATGGCAACATATGAATGCTGCTGTAAGTAGTAGTATATGAGTGGTGCTGCACATGGCAACATATGACTGGTGCTGTATATGCCAACATGTTAATGCTGCTGTAAGTAGTAGTATATGAGTGGTGCTGTATATGCCAACTTATGAATGCTGCTGTAAGTAGTAGTATATGAGTGGTGCTGTATATGCCAACATATGAATGCTGCTGTAAGCAGTAGTATATGTGTGGTGCTGTATATGGCAACATATGAATGCTGCTGTAAGTAGTAGTATACGAGTAGTGTTGTATATGCCAACATATGAATGCTGCTGTAAGTAGTAGTATATGAGTGGTGCTACACATGACAACATATGAATGCTGCTGTAAGTAGTAGTATATGAGGGATGCTGTATATGCCAACATATGAATGCTGCTGTAAGTAATAGCATATGAGTGGTGCTGTATATGCCAGCATATGAATGCTGCTGTAACTAGTAGTATATGATTGGTGCTGCATATGACAACATATGAATTCTGCTGTAAGTAGTAGTATATGAGTGGTGCTGTATGTGGCAACACATGAATGCTGCTGTAAGTAGTAGTATATGAGTGGTGCTGTATATGGCAACATATGAATGATGCTGTAAGTAGTAGTATATGAATGGTACTGTATATGCCAACATATGAATGCTGGTGCATACAGTGACATGTCACTGTTGTTTCATATGATGACATATTGCTGGTGCTGCATATGGTGACATATGAATGATGCTGTAAGTAGTAGTATATGAGTGGTGCTGTATATGCTGGCATGAGGCTAGCACAGTACATGATGTCATATGAGTGGTAGTGCATATGATGACATATGACTGGTGCTGGATATGAAGGAGTATGACTGGTGTTGCATATGTTGACACATGACCAGCGCTGACTATGGTTATACATAACCTGTTCTGCAGTTGTGTATGACTGGTGCTCTAAATGGCAATATGTGACTGATGCTTCATATGATGGCATATAGTGAGATATGACTGGTTTTGTGCATGGCAACATGAGACTGATGTGTGTTGTGGTGTGCTCATTGTCATACGACTGAAGCTCTATGTTGCAGTGGTTTTGTTCATTACATCACCAGCTCATTTCATCAACAAAAAAAAATTGTGGTTCATTTCATCTAAGCTACATTTCATTAAAAACTGCTTAATGGTTAAAAAATAACTGCTGATGTGATTTTGGAGTATAGTAATTAGATTAGTGCTGATCAGTATTTGCGCCATGCTAATGAACTGTTTAATATTGTGCACCCATCTTTTGATGTTTATGTATGTGCACCAGCAGTGATTCTGCGTGTCTGGAGCTATCTCTTTTCTCCATGACTGTCTGTTTGTCTGTCTGTGGAGATAGTATACTTACGTTAGGGCTGGGGGTCCCACCTTGTAAAAAAAAGCATTTGCAAGTATATTTAACCTATATGAAATATTTAATGAAATGTGGTTTCAACTAAATGAGTTTTCAACTAAATAAGTTTTTGATGAAATGGACTACACTTATTTATGAAGTGAAACAGAATCATTGCAGCATATGACTGGTGTTGTATGTGATGGTATATGAGTTGTACTGCAGACTAAACTAATGATTACAAAGTGTATAGCACATCACATAAATGTTCTTGGATGGCATGAGTACCCTGTAGGCACATTTTTACATAACACATTTACACTGCTCAATATTCTAATGCTGGCAGCTATAAACTAATACTACGGGGAATTTAGTTTGACATTCTCTTCTTGTATATATGATATCCACACTTTGCAAATAAGAACCAAACCAATAGTTTTCTTACAACAGTAGATAAAAACAAATTATGCTATAAAGGATCATTACTATTCAAAAACGAGCACTCTGATTGGACATGCCAACAAGTTTGCCTGATGTAAATTGAACATGTAACAGTAGAAAAAAGTCCAGCTGCTGAAGTATAACTGAGTGGCCAGACTTCCTACTGGCATATGCGCAATAACAGCCATGGACACTATTTGATTGCTTTTTTCTGCAAAACAAAAGAAACAGAAACATACATGATTTTCCTTGCATTTTTGCTTTGTCCCTCATAAATTCCTTTTATTTTTTAAATCATTAAAAAACAGCAACAGAGATTATCTATTTTCTGTCACTTCTCTTGCACTGCACTGATGTACTCTGCAAGTGTGGGAACATAAGTCCCATATGCATACACAGTACATCGGCATAAAGAAGACAACAAGGAAGAAGACTAAAGTTCCATTATAAAAACACATTATTTTTTTCTTTCTTAAATAATGTCATTGTATAATAGCAATAACCCACTCCTGGATGTCAGTATCATAGGCTTTACCCACAGCTGGTTTTATTTAATCACTCGGGCATTGTCCTCGTGATCAAACCATGCCAACCATAAGTAAATTTTGTGATATTCACACCCAGTCAAGGGTTATTGCTAAAATATATAGCCGCCATGCAAACATTCCTTTACCATATCCTAAACACGAAGAAAATGAAATGCCCCCCCACACACACACACAGACACACATTGTCAAGCATTCACATATCCAAGTTACTGGAGGTTGCCTGGTCCATGTGTGCCAGTAGGTCAAAGGTCAAATTTTTCATGCTCCCATCATTTCTCAGTAACACTAAGGGCATCCTAGCTCTTGCACTTTGGACATATACTCACTGTCATTCTTTCTCTTTCACTTTAGTTCAAAAAGCTGGACACTGTTACCTCCTCTCTCCCACCGGTGTATCTCTGTGCTCACACCCTACCCCACTTTTATGTACCATCCAATGCCATATGGTCACTTTCTTCCATAGCTGTAGCATGTGCCTTTGCTCTTAAAGAGTGTGAGGCGATTGCCATGGTATATTTCTATGCAGTATGCTGCTCTGAGTTTTATTCAACAGGAATTTTAGTTGGTAGACATGATTTGGCCTTTCGTCACAGCTTCATATGGCTCTTTAGTATATCTATGGGGTCTCATGTAATGAGCAGCACCACCAACATTGTACAACTGTGCATGACAAGTCATTTTAAC
This sequence comes from Protopterus annectens, assembly GCF_019279795.1. Classification (NCBI taxonomy): domain Eukaryota; kingdom Metazoa; phylum Chordata; order Ceratodontiformes; family Protopteridae; genus Protopterus; species Protopterus annectens. The sequence continues at coordinate 1,133,325,314 of NC_056745.1, forward strand.
TGGGACCAGAAATACACCAATAATTTAATGAGTATACCACAGGTTTCATAAGAAAACATCATGAATTTACCAAGTTAAACAGTGAGAGTACACCTCTTCAGGACTGCCAATGCTGCTAACAAATGATATCCAAGTATATACTAACTGACTTATAACTAACTCCAGAAGCCAAAGACTGGATGGTGAGGTCATTCACACATGGGGGACAGCAAGGGGATATTAAAAACCCACTGAGAATGGTCTCTGCACTGATAAACTGCTATTAGTAAAAATGTAGCTGTTATATCTAACAATACAGCCCTTCTGGGCTGATTGAACAACTGGGATGAATCCTAAGTAGTTAACCCTCAGGATGCACAAAGCCAGAGGAAAGCTCAGGGACCAAGGTTCAGAAAGCTAAGCCCTGAAATATCACATTACTAATGGAAGATCCATTCACAGCACTGCAGTCAAGATAATAATGCTTGGTGAAGCTGTGTACCATGGACATGATGGCTGCAGTGTTGATGTTTGCAATAAAGATATTTTTAAAGATGCACTCTGAAAAATTGTGCCTCATTTAATCATGACTTGGTTAATACACAAGACAACAAAGTCTTCAAAAGTCACTAGTCAAAGTAGTGACATTTCTAAAACTGCAAAACATGCAAAAAATGTTTTGCAGGGGTCATGCTCCCTGCACCTTCCAATGTGAGGACTATATACATACATATTTACATTATTTATTTATATATATATATATATATATATATATATATATATATACATACACGCACACACACATACGCCTATATTTTACATATTTTACACATATATATATATATACATATATATATATATATATATATATATATATATATATATATATATATATATATATACATATATGGATTGAAGCTGCTAGGATGTCTACTATTTATGTCAACAAAAGAATGGCTTCACCAAAAGAAAATTAATGTTTTGGAATGGCCCAGCCAGAGCCCCAACCTACGTCCAATAGAAAATCTGTGGAGTGACCTGAAGAGGACTGTGCACAAGAGATGCAAATATTGCCAAGTCAAGATGTGCCATGCTCATAGACTCGTACCCAAGAAGACTGAATGCTGTAATTAAATCAAAAGGTGCTTCAACAAAGTATTAGTTTAAGGGTGTGCACACTTATGCAACCAGCTTATTGTACATTTTTTTATTTTTTATATCTATTCCCCTAACAGATTTGTTTGTTTTTCAATTGAATTGTACAGGTCATAGGTCACATTAAAGGTGGGAAATTTTTTGAAATGATTTATTGTGGTCTCATGTTTCTATATCACAAAAATCTGGCATTTTAACAGGGATGTGCACACTTTTTATATCCAATGTGTGTGTGTGTGTGTGTGTGTGTGTGTGTGTGTGTGTGTGTGTGTGTGTGTGTGTGTGTGTGTATATATATATATATATATATATATATATATATATATATATATATATATATATATATATATATATATAATTCATATATATATATATATATATATATATATATATATATATATATATATATATATATAAACAAACAGAAGAACTTCTTCCACTCAGCAAAATATATCTGTCTAGTAGTAGACATCCTAGCAGCTTCAGTCCATTCCAAAACTCCAGCCAGAACAGCAAGCAAAGTCAGTAGATTTAGAACAGGAGCCAGGCCTTGTGGCAGAATTAGATGCTGCCCCAACTACGGGACATCTTCTTGTATTGCAAGAGGCATGGAAGACTGAAAATACTCCCTTCTTGGCTGCTGTGGAGTAATATAGCAATAACCCACACCTGAGTGTGTGTAATGCTGGATTTACCCATGGTTGGCATGGTTTGGTCCCGAGGGCGAAGCCCAAGGGACCAAACAAAGCCAACCGTGGGTAAATCCAGCATTACCCACACCCAGAAGTGTGTTATTGCTATTATACAATGACATTACTTAAGAAAAAAAATAATTACTTTTCTTAAATAATGGCATTGTATAATGCCTCCTTGCTGCCCTTCAGCAGCTGTCTGGTATTCCGTGGAAGTTCTGATGTACTGCGCATGCGTATGCCTACGCAGTACATCAGAGCTGTGGGCAAAAGCAACAGAGAAAGCAAGATCTCCATTGCTTTTTACTGTTTTGCTATGTTAAATGGGTTTAACATAGTGAGACAACTTTAAAATAAGCAAAGGAGATTCTCCGTTGCTTTTTTTAAAGCTGTCTCACTATGTTAAACCCATTTAACATAGTGAGACACTTTTGAAAAAGCAACGGAGAAAACGAGATCTCCGTTGCTTTATAATTGTCTCGCTATAAGAAGGAGTTTAACATAGCGAGACAGCTTTAAAATAAGCAACGGAGATCTCTGTTGCTTATTTTAAAGCTGTCTCGCTATGTTAAACCAATTTAACATAGCGAGACAGGTTTAAAAAAAAAAAGCAACGGAGAAAACAAGATCTCCGTTGCTTTTTACACACTGTGTCGCTATGTTAAAGGAGTTTAACATAGCGAGACAGTGTTTTAAAAAAGACTTATACTAATGGAAAAAGTCCGGGTGACTGGACCTTTTTACATGTATAAGTCGATTTACAACATGCACGCTGGCCAATCAGCATGCATGTTTTGGAATATTAATGGGGGGGGGTCATGGTATAATGAGAATTAATTTTAGACTTTCTTCCCTGAACTCTGTGATGAAGAGTACAATTTTGAGAATACATTAAAGGCATAGAGGAAAGTCTTGTCACTTGATAGAAAAAGCATCCACTGCCCCCCCCCCCCCTTACTGCACTGAGTAGACTAGAAGGAGGACTCTATTCTCCCAAAAGTCAAATAGGTCAATCTCTAGACTGCTCCCATTCTAGAAATCCAGTTTAAACATGGATTCTGAATTAATAACTGTAAAATAGGAAAAGAGATGCAACTTGGGGCATCTGCCAGCAGGTTCACTTCATCAGGGATGTGAAATGATGAGAAAGACCGAGGCCTCTGACAACATCTCACTGTTAGACACGCATCACTTTTGTGAACAAAGGGTACAGATCCATACCCCTTTACTTTTTTAAATACTACATAATGGATTGATTCTCAGATTGAACTAGGCAGATCCTCAAATGTAGAGTTTTATATATGAGCATGAAGGTTCATGATTTTCCCTTGCTCCAAGATGTTGATGGGGAGCCCACTTATCAGGGAAACCACATCCCTTGAGTGAACCAGACGTAAGAGGAACTCCCTACTCTGCCAGTGAACTGTCAGTCAGGCTTAGCTGCAGGAAAGTGAGGTGCACCTGAAGGTTGGTGGGAACTGTCCACCATTCTTTGAACTAACTGCATGGGTCTAACATTAGGAAATAATTGTTGAGCATGTGACCCACTGGCACTTCACAGTCCAGTGTAACACCTGCATTCTCAGGTGTACAAACTGCTTCGAAGACTGCCAAGACAAAAAGCCTTGAAGTGACAGTAGGGTCATTGCCTGAAAACTGCACCACATCCCCACCCAGGATATTAAATACATAACTTTATAGACTAGCTATACAAGTAGGAATAAAGAGCATTGATTAAGGTCTGACTCAGTGTCTGTAAAGATTTTCTTCTGAGAGAGAATCACAGAGAAAATTTCAAGATCACTCCCAAGAAGTGCAAACTCAGGAATGCCTACTCAGTCAAGGAAAGCTACCAGGGTGTCAACCAGTGGTGGTACTGGCAGCCAACTCTCCAAACACAGAAACATGTACAGATCATTCTCCTCCAAGGTTTTCCACCACAACCAACACCTTGGTGAAAGTTCTGGGCAATGAACAAAAATCCCAAATCGTAACACTTTGTACTGGAAGCTACACCCACCAATAACAGACCAGTGGAATTCCCTTTGTGAAAGTCAAACACTGATCTGTCAAGAAGCATTTGTCAAGTCCACCATGCTTGTACCCTGTGGCAAAAGAGGCATAACCTTCTGGAAAGCCACAATGTAGAATCCAATTTATTGGATGCACTGACTGAAATTGCTGGTGTCCAGGATGGGACAGAAATCATCAATCACTTATGGAACCAGCAACAGGTGGTAGCATCCCATGTCTATTCTGAGGACAAGACAAGCTCTACAGACCCATTTAGAAGTAGATCTTAAGCTTGTCCCATGGGTCTTCTGAAATAATTTGGCTTCTTTGCAGAACTCTTTCTGTGAGAACATCAAACTCATTTAAGACTTGTATAATTATAATCAAGTCACAGCCCACATGTTATTGATAGTGGCTCTCCAAGTCAGAACTGCCACAACATGGGAGGCTGCAAACCACAATCAAGGCTACTTCAGTTAGGCTGTTAGGGTGATCATGTTAAGTGACTTAACTTGTACAGAAGAGGGCAAAACCATGTGATGTTTTAGTGCCTTGATCCATCCAACAAGATGCTTTGTCCTCTTTTGGGGCTGGCTGCAATTGAAGTAGGAAGTGAGGGTGTTGGGACCTACATATCCTCTGTAATGGTAAAGGCCTGCATCATCTTCAGGAATTTATCCAACAGTGCATGAGAAGTCTTCCCATAAAGAACTTCAATTTTGAAGTGGCATCAAGAATGTTTTTTCCAATCCCCTCCTTTATGGACCTTCAGCTATGCCATCCTGTTTATGCATATTCCTGAGCAAACAGCCCTAACCACAGTGTCAGTACAATCAAAATTACAACAGGCCATGTGGAAGCCCAACACAGAACACTTAGACTCTTCACCACCTCTACCTTAAACCCATTTTCAAAGGAAGGAAAAAAGCTCTTCCAGAGCCTGATCTACTGGGGAACATGTGAAGTTGTAGAGGGGAAACGAGTAGCTGAGTGCCCTAACATACTCTTGTTACAACAATCCAGAGTTTTTAATGACTTGTCTTGTGCTGGGCTAGCAAATTACTCTGGTGTTAGGATCGATGTTGGGCCAAAGAGATAGATAAGCATCAGCTTGAGGGTGTCTGAATAGAGATATGTTCTACTTAGACAGTGGCTTGTACAGAGAATCTGTCTTGTTGAGGACCACAGAAGCAGTGCCCAGGTACTTTGCTTCCGGATGCAGTGAAGGCATCCTTTTTTTCCAGCTCCTAGGAAAAAATGGCTTAGGCATCTGCTACTTCTTCTCCAGATATACATTTAAGTGTTTTTCCAGTCAGGAAGGATAGTCCACAGATGATCTCATGTACCTTACAGTTTTTTGAAAACACAAGTCATCAAGGGAGAGCTGTAAGACTCATTGTCCTTGGTGATCTCAGACACAGTGGCCACACATCCTCAGGCTGCAGCAGCCTGCATGACAGGCAGTTCCCCTCTCCCCACTAACTCCTGGAACAATGTTGTGCATGTCCTGATGTTTGGGCAAGCATGTGCCAAACACTAAATAAGAGTGAGGAGATGCACAGGAGTATATCTATTAAAGGTGGCACATGGGTAAGAGGCCTGCAATGCACCTGGTGCTGACATTAGTCCATATTCCCTAAAGATATGGTCTGTACCTACAGTTCAAGTTTATACCAGACATCAAACATTTGCTTGGCGTCTAAACCATGAACCGTCAGCCCTAATGAGTGGCAATCTGGTGGGCTCCCTAGACCTTGACACAGTCCCTACTAAGCTTTAGGGGAGATTATAAGAAGGGAGTCGTTGGCCTAAGTACACCTGAAGTCAGATGGCAACACTCCCAGGAACCATGTTAATAACCAGCAAGCTCTGGCAGAGTGACTTGGGACTGGGCAGTACATAGACAATGAAATGAAACCCCAAGGACTGGATACAGGGTTGCACATCCTCTGGACTCTTCATTATCCACCAAGGCCGAGGACTGGCATAGAGTTCATCCTTGCCAACACATGACAAGCTTTGCATCTGCGGGGACTAGAAGGGCATTTTAATAATGGGCATACAGTACCTCCAGGATTCCTTGGCTACGGCCTGTCCTCTTAGTACTCATGCTTTACCTAGCAGATCGAGCAGACTCTCTCTGGTACCCTCCCTGTGGGAGGAACAAAGACACCTCATTGAAGTTTCAAATAGTTTATTCAGTTAAGTAGGTAGATGAATGAGTGTTGTTTCTCCAAGGCCTAAGTACACTTTACCAGAGAACAGATGACACCACTCCCAAGGACTAAGTTAATAACCAGCAAGCTCTGGCAGAGTGACTGGGGGTTGGACAGTACATACATGGCATTAGAACAAGAACACTAGCCCATCTACCAAATTAACTGGATAAACAACTTGAAACTTCAACAAGGCATCTTTATTCTTCCCACAGGGTGGGTATCAGAGAGAAAGTCTCCTAGATCTGCTAGCTATAGTGATTTTTATCTGGGCAAACCTTTGTACTCTGCTTCTTTTTAGTCCTGTCACCCCCTGGATCACATGTGGGATACCAGACATGACTCAAGCCTTCTAGATTTTCTCTGATTTTCTTAGTAGTCATACTTGGGATGGTGCTCTAGCTATGGTCTACGGATGTAGCATGGATCCACCTTCTCACTCACGCATGAGGGTGGTAAGGTAGGCCCTCTGGCATCTGCAGGTGGCAGGGTTAAATCATTGGGAATGATGACAGTGTTTTATCTCATGTTCCTCTCTGACACAACACAGACAATGGCCAAAGGAACACTGTAGATTTTCTTCTAGGCACAGAACAATGGAACTTTTTATCAAGATCTGAACTCCACAAATAGCAGAAAAGAACTGATGGGTTCACAAGTAAGGCCTTCGTATATAGTATGTGGTTTCAAGACACCAGGGAAACTTCATAGAAAGACTCTGATATGTAACTGAAGGACAGGATAAACTCTCTCTCTATCACTGTCACTGACCCATCAAGCAGGGTCCCCAGTGTTAGATTTTACTTTATGCAGTCTTCACATGGTGACCACACATAGTCACTGCTACATCAAAGTATACATTTTTAACCGCGCAGTGTTCCTAAACGATAGTGAACATGATTACACTGAAAGTTTTGTCCAAGCATGTATGCAACACTTGTCAGAGTTATGATCTTTTATTTCTTCTGGTTGTTGCACTTTTATAACCTTAACAAACTACTGCACAACCTATAAATAACAGCAGTGAAATTCTATGAGACCACAGTATGCATTAGCACCTAATGTCTGTCAAATGCAGGCTAAAACTTTTTCTTAATACATCATTTTTTATTTCCAGTGCATATTTATCTGTATAACACTAAATATACCAATTCACAATTTTTGCTCATGATTTGGGATTAAAACAACAACCCTGATTATAATGAGGTTATTTAATCCTTATTGCATATTAATTATGCTTGTATGTATACTTTGTTAACCAAGTAAGTGAACTTGTTCAAAGACTCTTTTTAGCCATTATCCAGGCTGCAATGGCAAAGATAATAACAAGTAAGAAATTAACTTGGGTACCCAAAGAAGAAAATAGCGACCGAATGTACAATAAATAGCACGGGTGTGATACTGAAAAGATAAAGCATTAAACATTTACAAGACCGCATTATCATTTCAGTACATCCTCCATCCATCCTTCTGTTAAGGTCTGGTTAAGTCACTTGCTCAAAATTTCACAGTAGGCAAATGGAGTTGAAATGATTCCACTCCTGTACTTTAACTATAGCAAGCAGTTCATGAATATCTCAGAGCCTTAAGTGCCAGACGATGTCAAATCTGTTAAGATGCTAAAAAAACAATATGTGCTGGATGGGCTACATTTTCTGAATAATAAAAACTATGAAACTGTAAAGACTGACATCACTGAGTAACTGTAATCCTCACTGACTTACCAGAAAAAAAATAGGTTAACGAGATGAGAGACGGGGCAAAAATCAGAAATGTTCTACAAAACTGAAGACAGATAAGAGGCAGACTATTCTAATTCTCCTAAAAAGTTAACAGAACACAAGTTTTGTAGAAATATGCATTTTCTGAACAGCAAAAACTATGAAACTCTAATGACTGGTATTATTGGCAGACTGTAATCTTCAGTGGCTTTTAACCTTCAGTGATTTATCAGAAAATGAAGTGAGTGATGGCCTGGCAAGTACACAGGGAATTAAAGCACTAAGCTCTCAACAAGGTGCTTCCTATTGTCAGTAGTACAGTATTTGATTCCTTCTACTTCCATCGGCCTACCGTGTGCTTCTGAGCAAGTGACTTAAACAGACAGTGTACCTAAGTTCTGAAAAGTTGGTCATTAGCAAGCATGCAGTAAAAAAAGGCTGTTAACAAGTGAAAAAATGTTGTGTAAATACCAGTTCTTATTTGGATTCCTTATTAGTCCCTGGGAAATCTTAGGGCTGTCCAATACAAGGCGTGTCTTGATCTACATACATCCACACATCAACTGTGCTTTTGAGTGTCTGAGGAGAATGTTTTCTATCCATCTTGTAATGAGGTAAAAATGCCAGTGTCTAAATCAAAGGATGATGTCCCATAGTTAAACTAATGCCATCTAAGCCTTCGTGGATGTTTT